>NW_010510982.1:37500-76154 GCF_000687285.1 Phaethon lepturus | reverse complement strand
CAGCTCCGCCCGCAGCTCCGCTGCGCCGCGCCAACGATGGGTTGCAATGCCCCGTAAACCCTCAAAGATCAATGGACAGGTAGTCACAGGTGGGGAAAGTTACGGTGCAAAGAGAATAAAGGAAAGATTTTCAGCTGTTGGTGTGAAAAAAGAGAGGGGAGTGTATTTCACATAGGTACTCCATTCTTTTAATAGCCCCTGACATACGCGGTTGCAGCAAAAGGCATCTAAAAGCAGGACTGCTAACCAGAGCAAATGAAAACCCCTTTGCAGAGTGAGGCTTCAGTTCCTGAAAATTTGCTTCCCAGAGACGCCCTTGGCACTGCCCAAAGGCTGGCAGAGGCAGAGGCTGCACCTCCCCACCGCGGTACCATCACGCAGCCTTACAGGCGTCTCTATGAGCATTTCAGAACCTGACCAGGTAAATGAATTTAATTTTTAAAGGAAAGGGCTGTCAGCTGGAAAGCAAAGAAAAGCTTGTTACAGAAACACCTCTGAAAGGGGTTCGGTCTAAAGTAATAATCTCAGTGCGGTAATTCTGAGCTATTCCAAGGCATATGTTTAAGTGTTCTCAGACACAGAGAGGGTTAGTAATATAACCCCTTATTTATTTTTTTGGTAACTCTCTCTTGTTTTGAGTAGTCTTTCAGGAGAGCAAATATCTTTCCACTTGATCAATTTTTGTTGACTTTTCACTCAGCACATACTGCCGTTGGGGTCTAAAATATGGAATATTCCCTGAACTGCCTTTTTTTAAATACCGTATGGCTCCCTCCTCCCTTCGCTGCAAGTGTTTGTTTTTTTAACAGAAATATCCTGTGCATCAACATTATCAATACACATTTGCGGTGGGCAAAAGGATTGGTTAATTTGCTGCTGTAGTGACAGCAGGGGGAGCAAAAATCACTGCATCATGGGGGAATTCACAGTAACACTGGCTATTAAAAAATCACTTCTGAAAAAGAAGGAGACATTCTGAAGAAAACAATTCTTGTATGCATTTATTATTTCCAGCCAAGGTAAAGCTGTATGTTCGCCCGAATTTTGCTATGCAAACCATTACAGAGGCAAACAGCAGCTAGGAGAAATTACAAGTGTGTCACAAAAGTCATGAGAGAGCCGAGGTCTTTTTAACTCTTGAGGGGAGCGCTGGAAGCCCCTCTGGAAGCACAAAGGGACAGTGAAGATTTGCAGCTTGTCGTAAGTAACGCCTTTTCTTTTTTAGCTGTATGGTGTGCTGCAGGGGAGGGAGCTGCAGCCCACCCCGTGGTAGGAGGCCCCGCGGGAGCCGGAGTTCTCGATACTTTGCCTCTGATGACTTAGAGATAGCAAGGGCACCCGTGGTGGCACAGCCCTGGCCCAAATATAGTCCCAGGAGCAAACGAGACAAGGTTCAACCACTTACGAGATTAACTAAGCTACCTCAGATACTTGAGATACATCCACAGGTGCTGCACACGCCCTTCTGCTCACGCTTTCCCTTCGGAGTCATGGGCTACCCTGTCGGGTTTTGAGAGCGTTGGCCATAATGAAAGCCATCTATAGGTCTGGTTTCCTTTGAAGTGTGATTGACTCTTTGAAATCAGATTGGTTTCTTGCATCTCATATTGCCAGTCAGGTCACATTAAATGATTACGAAATGAATATTGTGATATCTGTTGTGTTTGCTAGTTCTTCAGGTGAGGATGCACATGTTGCAATATAAAGCAAAATACTCTTCCTTTGTTCAACCACTTTCCATCTGCCCATCCATCCATCCATCCATCTGTCTCTGTGTATTCTCACGCAAAAATAAAACCAGCTAAACAAATCTGTTACGTCTTTGTCCACACTATCATGATTTGTGGATCTATTTTCCCTTTCAATTTTCCAGAATATATTCACAAGATATTATTATAATCTCAAATATTTTTTCTGCAGTTAACATTCAGTTTCATTTTTGCTTTTCTAATTACCCTTTCAGTTTGGTTCTGCTTATTTTACATAGTCTTTCAACTGCTCCACCTTACCAGATTTTGTACATTTTTTTTCAACACCTTGTGCTTATTGCTTATCTTACTCTTTACTATACAACCCTGCTTAGCCACATTGGGCATTGTTACCTTTATCCTTCTTTAGACTTAAACCAGGATGAATTTCAAATGTCCTCCAACTGTTTCTGAAATATATTCCAATTTTCTTCAGTAGATTTACCATACATTATAATAAAATCCTGATAAAAATTCCTTAGCACACTCCATATTCCTTCAAAGTCAGCCTGCCATAAGGCTTGCATTGCTTTTTACTCCTCAACAAATATTTTAAATCCAATGATGTCAAGATCACTGGATCTTTCATACCTCTCCGGTTCAACACCCTTTATTACCCTGGGCTCAAATCCTTGAATTAATTCAAATAGTTTCTGAAAGACAATTCAATAAAAAGCACAAGAAACTAGAGGCAATCCTACATTAGCTTTAGAGACGTGAGTATTCCCTCCTTAGTTTCACCTTATTGCAGTCAATAACAGAGTAATTAAAAGCCATCTGTATCAAAGTTGTGACACTCTTGAAGGCCTCTCTCATCTGTAAGCAAAGACCAAATAGTTCAAAGAATCATTCAGAAAACCACCTGACTACCTTTATTGTGCTTAACTTTTATCAGAATTGACGTTGCTATGTCAGCCAAAATACTTGCAGCATTTCTCTCTGAAGCCACTCATCTCCCAGGAATACTGATACAACTCCTCCTCCGTCTACCCTTTGTCTCCACAAATCCCAGACTAGTATCTCAAAACCTCAATTTCTTGCCTCAACCATATCTGTGTTATTCCAATAATATCATGCTTATCCTTGATACTCATAGTTATCATTGATAAGTCTTTGATGTAATAAATCCTTGATATAGTATCATACTTATCCTTGCTATAAGATATAATCAAAAATGAAAGCAGAAACTTAAGATACAGAGTAAAATATATTACTTGCCAATTTTCCACAGTAACTTTTCATCATTACTCCAAAATTACTTTTTAATGCAAAGAGTAGTTCCAATCACATAGAGGCCCACATGATTCAGATACTATCATAATCACAATTAGATTACATTACTGCAATCAGGAATGGAGATCATTAAGAGAAAGAATATAAATTGCTTTAGTTTTACAAGTACTGAGCTAGCAAAATTATAATTAATCTCCATTTATAATCTTTTCTTTCATAGAACTGCAAAGCATGCTACTTTTTTTAGGCCATCAATACAAATTAGAACTAAGTAATAAAGCCCTAACTACTACTGCTCTGCAGTTCTCAATCGTAGAAACTTTCACATTACGTACAGAAGGCTTTTCATGCAAACAGTGCCCTCAGCGTAGAGGGTTTTTTCAGTGCAATAAGTCCAGCCATTTCTAGAGTGAGTTTGCTGTTTATAACCCAAAATGCAATCAAAACTGTCTATCCTTCTTCCGAACAATGGATATGAAGTCTGCTTCTAAAATTGGATGATACGTTTTCTGAGAGATGAGAAAATAATGACTTAGTAGCACAGGCGAAAAATGCACAAATACCAGATTCCACAAGTTTTCAGGTTTTTCACTAAAAAACAAATATGCAGTGCTGTTAGGAGTTGTGGGATGGCAGACAAGGCCTTATCCAACTCCAGTATGTATTACTGCATTGAATATACACAGGTCTGAACGAAATTTTTAATGTTGTCATGTATGCTTTTTCTCATTTTAATTCTCCATTTTGAGAAACGAGAATATTAAAACCAGTGGTAGTCTTGCACATCCTAAGTATTCTTCTAGACCCAAACTGTACCTTCCCTGACCAATGAGAAAGAAATTATATGGAGGAAAAAAGGAAAAATGAAAAACAAATGTGGCCGCTTTTAAAATGCATAAGTGATTTTACCTCTTGGTTATAGTGGGACAGACAAAAGCAACCAAACAGAAAGTAATTTTTGGAGAATTGCTGCTTTAGAGAATAATTGATCACTGCTGGACAGAATCTGCCTAGTGCTGGCTATAGGGTGAAGGGATGAGTTTTATATCCAAGTGAAAGAAATCTGCACGACCGCTACGTGTTCCCGTGGTTAAGTTCTCCCTTCACAGTCCCTGTATGCAGGCAGTTACTGCAGGAGAGACCCCAAAATGAAGAGTTCGTGCAAGACCTCGTGACAGGAGGGATATTTCTGCCACTGGAAATGTGGGAACCAACCTGTAATCATGTTGACCTGTGCAAATACATTCTTCTTTCATCTGCTGGAGATAAACATGGCATCCAGGATGACTTGGAGAAACTGTGTGGAAAATCAACAGCTGAAGTCCATTTTCCACTGGGAAAGGGGGTGCTGGAATGCTTTGGGTCCCAGGGATCGAGGGTTGCCTGCTGCCAGGAGATGACCCGGCACAAGCTGAAACCAAATGAATTGGGGCTTTGGATGCACATAGTTTATGGACTTCTCTAAGATCAGAAAACTAGAAACAGCTAGAAAACTTCAAGGAAAAAATCCACCATGGTTTGTTATTAACATTAAAACACGATCAGTTACAAAACTCAATTCTTATCTCACCCAGTCCTCATCCAAACCAGCAATGAAACAGTCTGAAAACTAACTTCTAGACCACATAAGCAGACACTGGGAAGTTTATGTATTACTTTACATACTTGTCCTCATAACAGCAGCTTATTCAAATCTAATCTGAATCCACTAGTCCTTTCAATCTGTACATCTTACACTCAGTACCAAATGTTTTATTGAGTATATCCTATCCGCTCCACTGCTTCCTTAGACAGGAGAGCACGCACTTAGCTTGAACTGATTCTACTCAGACCCCTTAGCTTCTGGAGTCTGCTCTACTTGGTCTTACTCAACATCATCAGTAATTGCTGAATGAGGCCTCTCAAAGTGTTAATACAAGTATCAACTATAATATTAAAATACATTTTCAGTCTTCCTCACCACTTTCTGCAGTTCTTCGTAACAGTAAGCAATGCACACTCTGTCTCATTTATGTAATGATTTTCTACCGTGCAGGTAATTATGAGTCATTCTGTGTGACAAGTGGCAGGCACAGACGTACCGCTGGGACCGACGTGACTCTAGCCTTGTTGGCAGCAGAAGGAGATCCATGACGCCTGCCCCTACAGCTGACTGTGACGAGGTCGTCAGCTTCTCACAGCTAACTTGTTTTCGCCCCACAAAGGAGCGCTGAAGTTCAGCGGTGCTTTCAGGCTTAAGTATGTCTGAACAAAGGAAGTTTTGGATGACAATCTTGGATGTAGGCCTTTAAAATCTTTGTACACTCTATTTCAGATATGCAAATGCTCTTTTGGGTATGGCTCTTGATCAAGATTTTATGAACATCCACATTCCTATGCTGAAAAGCTTGTGAAATCAGTCGTCTACCAGACCCAAGCAGAAATTGCTTGATTTCAGTTTCCTTGTCTGCTTTTTCTATATGCTTGAAATTGCCTTTATCATCTCTGTCTATGCACTATTTATATTAAAATGTTTTTCTTCTGTAACCAATTCAGTTTGGGTCAACATTAAAACCATACCACTCACTTCAAAGAGATCCAAAAGAATGCGAGAGAAAAAATCTAAGGAGAAAACTATGAACATTAGGTAGCATCCAGGAACCAGTGTAAAATCAACATATTTGCAATTTTTTTGTTAAAAAGTTAGCAGTATGAAGTATTTTACATAGCACAATTAAATGAACAAAAAATATTTAACCTACTAAAATGTTACAGATCCAGAACTAGCAAAACTTTTGATGAACAAGAAAAAAATAATTCACAAGCTTATGTTAAAGTGGATGAGGGGGTTACATATGTTAGGGGGTTTTCTGCTTTTGGTTTGTGGGTTGTTTTTTTTTAAACCTGCCAGCAAAAGAACAGGATCTTAGTGATATGTCAGAGATAAAGTTGAAACACCAGAATGCCCATGGCAAATCCATGGAACAAAGACTCACTCACACAGAATAAGAATGAGCGGTTATGTATAGCGTACTATTAGCTCAAGGTGTTTTTGAAAAGCACAAGTGCTGAACATCAGCAGCAAACGTACGGACATCTACATCTATTTTCTTACACTACAAGTTTTCTTCCTGGTGGAAGTGGAAGTGGAAAAGGAGCTTTTGAGCCACTATAATGAGGGACATGTTGCTGCAAACCAGATAAAGAAAATAATGTGCCAGAGTTATCCTGTGTATAAGAAGGCAAACACCTCTGACAAAGAGTAGGACTCCTTCTTGACTGCTGAGAAGGAAGGAGAGCTTCCCAACTGCAGCACTGACCCATGTGTAGGCTAGACAGATGAATCAAGTAGGCAAATGACTTTCAGGTATTATGCCACAGTGAAATAAATCTCCTTTCCAAAGGAAATCATTAAAGAAACCGGTATGAAATCAATGTGGTACTCACTATTATTTGCACTGTTCTCTTTCACTGGCAAGTTAAAACATTTGGGAGGGAGTGTTTTTTGACTTTGTCCATGTGTTTTTTAAGATAGGTCCAGTCTTGGGTCTGGTGTGGCACAGACTGTCAGGAAGCTCTGTGAGGACAGCGCAGAGAGAGCTGGACCTCTCTGGCACCTTGCTATAGAGAGAGAGAAAAAACCATACAGCGATTACAGAGAAAATGTTTCAGCGAGTAGTGTCTATAGCATTAGCTACACTAATCCTCTCCCTAAGTCAGACTTGTCTTGTGATGGACAAATTACCCAACTTAGGTGGGTATCTGGGATGGTGATAACGTCTCAGCTGTTCCGTTCCCTCAGTTTTCACAGGCTTTCCTTCAGCTCATGAAGACACTCAGTGCCCCCAACTTTGCAGAGCACTGTACACAGGGTGGAGGTCTCACCATCCTCCCTCCGTGCCCTTGGATAAAAACAGCACGTCCTTTCCCAGTGCTGATAAAGAAAAATGGAACCATTTCCTTAAAACTTTACTCATTTGTACAAGCGGCAAGGGAGGTTTGAATGGGCATGAGCTACAAATATATATGTATTCCAGGCACCTGAACTAAATGTGTGCTCTACATTCTCATTCCACCATAAGGAGGAAAAAAACCCCACCTCTATCCCACATCAAAAGCCAACAAGAGAAGCCAATGAAGGACTAAGATGAGTGACTAAGTATGGTATCTTTATTCCCCAGTTCCCGACAAGTGTGCTATACCTGTTATCGCATGGAACTTATCTTCAAAATGTTTCATAAACATTAAGATGTAAATCATTACGAAACTACTATGGTAAACACCACTCATGGTACGGTGGACGCTACGCTCATAAAAGTGCTAGCATCCTGAATACTCTCTGCACAGTGATGATTTGTTGTCTTATTTCTTATTATTAAAAAAAGTTACAAAAGATTGAAAGTATTTTTGGCAATGTAGCTATAAACGGAGAAATAAAAATTAATTACCTTGGTAGGAAAATATGAGAAGAGCCATGAGAAATGAAGGAATGGGAAATGCTCAAGCTAGGAGTTTTTCAAAGAGAAATTTAAGGTATGACACAACCGTCCACGGGTATTTACAAGAGTAATAGGATATTCCTAAATGATGGTTCAATAGCCAAGAAAGGTAAGACAAAAACCACTGGACAGAAGTTCAAGACAGCTGTATGTGAATAAGGTAAAAATGTGCAGGTTTTTTAAGCGCCAAAGAAACAAAATCTTGTAACAGCTTACCAGAGTTGTGGGTTATCCATGAAGACGTTCAAATTAAAGTAATTTATGTGTCTAAAAGATATACTCTTTTTTGAGTGGGAATTAATTTAGGGAGCCCTATAGTCTGTACTGTATAGGTCAAACTATATCACTGCAATGACCTTATGAATTATAAATGGTTTAGTGACCAAAATACTATCTTAAAAAATTAAAAATACTCTCTCTAAAAGCATAGATTTCAATACCAGAAGGGTTCAGTCAGTTCTTTATCATTCAGATGTAGATAAATTGAGTCCTTGCACTTTTCTCTCTATCTCTCTCTCGTAAAATCTAAGTCCTGTCTGTTCTACATAGATATTCATGACATTTTCTCACAAGAGCTCTGATTTACTCCAATGTCTTCAGCCAAAAATATTTCTTCTCCCCTCTGTTCTGTGTTATGTGCTTGACTAAAATTAAGTGGGAATAAGTAGGATGATAGTGAGAAAATAAGAACAGCATCAGAAAGACCAATATCACCAAATAAATATAATTGTTCATCTATTTTTTTAAATTGAAATTAACATGGTTTTGTTAAAAAAATCTTGAAAATGCAAAAATCAGAAATATGTGCTATACTAATAAGAGGATACTTGTCATGAGGAAAAAAATTACAAAGATATTTTAAAACTGATTATTTAATGAAAACCAGGAGAAAAGCCAAAAGAAATGAAAGAATGGGAATAATATCTTCAAATGAAAGTTTTCTGAATCCAGAAGAATTCATGCAGCCCATGATATATGAATTCACCAAAGATGGCCTAATCGATAACAGGAGAAAGCAATGTATTGAACCTGCTGTACACATAGTATATATCACTAGGCATTCTGGATACTTACCCTTCATAAACAAGTTATTAATTTCTTTGTTGTTGTTGTTGTTAAAAATAAAATGTATTAGCAATCTTCCAAGAAAAATATTTGGATTCTTTTCCTTTCTTAAAGAGGATATAATACACTAGTGAATAATACGATTCAAGAGAAGCTATGTTGCAAACTAACATGATGTTTGAAAGAGAAAATGTAGGTCTGATTTCCAGGGCAAAAATTATTAAAGTATCAAGGTTTCTGTCAGGGGTGGGAAGAGAATAATTACAAAGAAATTGAATTTTTTTTTTTGTCTTATTGACAGGTATTAAAGGTAAAATTTAATACTTTTTAAGAATGAAGAATCAGTCGCTTTTTGTATAAATTCGCTGCATAAAAAAATTGTGAGAATATTGACAAAACATTTTGACATTTTGAAAGTGAAACACTACAATTAAATAGAAACAGCTGAAAATCAATTCAATTGTCCTCCAGGTCTAGGGCTAAGTTACAGGTCAGCGATGTAGTTGTGTAAAAAGTTTTAAATACTTGATAAAAACAGCCATTCCAAAAACAGGGTAGAAGAGCCTTATATATATCTTAATTAAAATCTGATCATGCATCAAAAAAATTTTTGATTTGGCGCAATGATGTGAAAATTGCTGCTGTCTCCATGAAGATCAACTGTGGTATCCCACGAGGACATCTGAGGATGGGATTTCTTCCCACTCTGGCGTATCCCAGTGCATGCAGGAGTCATCTAGCGGTTAGTGAATTCCTGGTGAGCTGAACTGGTGAGAAACACTGCTGTTGCCCTCTTCCTGGCTGTCCTACACAATCCTCACCCCGAGCACACCCTTCGCTGTTTCTCGTGCCAAATGAGCCTTGTAAAATATTCTCCTGTGAAAACCACTGAAGTTTTCTTGCAGCAGAGGTTCTGCAGCTGAAATTTCCATCAGGGCCGGTTTTGCCCATAACTTTTCACATGAGAATTATTTATGGATTGTTTAGGAAGTATTATGGGGGCTGGTATCCAGTAAGTAAGAGATTTGTATTCCGGAAACGCTTGGCATCCCTTGGTAGTAAATACGTCAAAGTGGACTGCACAGTATCTGGGGCCTTCGAGTGAATAGACGGGACTTTCCCCTTCATAAAGTAGCCTTGTAAACTAAAGATAATTGGTAATCTGTTGCAGTAGTTTGGGTGAAATTATTTCAAGGTACTTTCATTTGTCCGTGAAACTTGCCCCGGTTCATTTGCAGTCTTTGCAGAAATGTTTAACCTTACAGAATGCTTTTTTTTTAAGCGAATTTTACTACCTTTATTATCTGTACATTGTCAACTCTGTGCCACCTGTAGCGGGATTATTTCCAACTTTTGCAACATCCAGTCCCAGATTCCTTTTTTAATGATTAATATTTTGACGTGATAATTGTAAAGCTGAATATTTAAACTTTTTAAGTAAAACTGAAGAGGAAAGATAACGAGGACAGGAAAGTGGCATGATTTGACTCGACGTGCCAATATATAAACCTATACAAACCTTTTTTCAGTAAAAAAATAAAGGGAACTGATTGTGGGAATTAAAATGTGTATTTTAAACCCTACAGTCCTTCCTAAAAATGCCACAGATTTAAATAATAGCTCTTTTGTCTTTTTATACAAGAAGAAAACAGATATAAGACACATCCTCCCAAAGGCCCCAAATCCCAGGTTTTTAACTAAGCTCTTTCTGTATATTTTCCCTGAGTGAAATACAAATAAATAAATAGATAAATAGTTAGATGGATGGATAGATAGATAGATAGACAGACAGACAGACTGATAAAGGGCTTCATTACTTCATTCTTCAAAGCACTTCATTACCTCATTCTTTCTATATTAAATAATATTCACCAAGCAGCAGAACTTTCTAGGTCTCTCTTCCAGGCTTTTTCACACACTATTACTTTCATTTAGAACTTGCCTGCTCTTGCTAGATCATCATTAACACAAAGGGGACGGAGCACTATTTATAAGGTTAAGAAGCTTGCATGGATGGAGAAAGCAACAGTTGCTGAACAAGAAGATGAAAATCTGTCCTGCAAAAACTGGAAAAATGACCTTGCTCAGGCTCCTGGTATCCTGAGTTAGCAAAGGCCTTTAGAAGTCTAAGGAATTAGGAATCTGGGGCCATACTGACCTGAAAAGACCTCTCTCTTCTACCAGAAATGTCTTACCACCACCTCAGGAAAAGTAACTGCCCACACTCCCCCTATGCTCCATTCAAGTATATGGAGTGGAATAAATATATAGGTTGGGATAGGCTTAAATTAAGAACAGCTGAAAAATATAGACCAAGATGACAGGATTTTCTCCATCTGCTTTCTGACATTTTCAAGCCATATAATCTTAGTCATGAATTCCTGATCCTCTACTATCACGACAAAGTCATGCCTAGGATTTTATTACCACAAAGAGCTACAGCCTGGGAGAGCTGGACTGGGTCTTTACCATCGGCCAACCAACCGCATTGCAAAACCTGCTAATTTTGATGGAGGAAGTACCATGGGACAGGGGTCCTGGCCAGAGGCCCTCTTCTTTACGCATACCACCCTACATCCTTGTGGGAACTTCCCATGCCAGGTCAGCAATCCTCCAGTCCAGATGGTTTGAAATGGCAAACTTGGGCACCGAATTCACTTCTTGCAGGAGATGCAGGTGATAAAGTAGCCACCGACATTGCTGATGATGAATCACAGGAAGATTCTTGTTTCTTTAAATATCGTGCATTTTATTGGGTAATATTGTGCAAGCTAAACAGTGCTTAAACGCACAGATAAGGTCACTTTAGGAAACAGAACACATGAAGCACAAGCAGATCGATAGGAAACATGGTAGTTGGGTGTGCTGTGATGCAAGTTGCATTACACAACTTCATTAATGGCAACTCAAATCAAGGTTTCAGAAGTTCCAGGTGTTTTGAGAAAAGCCAAGCTGTAACAACTTAACATATTTCAGATTTACAAAGACAAAAGAGGATAGCAAAGGGAAAATAGCATACTTTGGCCCTGCGCTTATTGTAAATCATTTAGTAGGGTTTTTTTTTTCCTAGAATTTCGCAGAAAAGCATCTTTCCATATTACCAAGGTAATCCATTTCTACAGTGGTCCCTTGTGCCTCAAAAAAATGCCTAAAGATGCTGCAAGTTATTTGTTTAGATGCTAGAAAAATAGTTGTGCCAGTAAACGCTGGCTTTCAGCTTAGACTAATGAACGTCAACTAATACCAGCGTAACTTGTAATCTACAGCTTGTGGAAGTTGAACCTAAGTTTCACTCTCTGGACCTGGGGGTGCTGGTTGACAACCGGCTGAACATGAGCCAGCAGTGTGCCCAGGTGGCCAAGGTGGCCAACAGCGTCCTGGCCTGTATCAGCAATGGTGTGGCCAGCAGGAGTAGGGAAGTGATCGTGCCCCTGGACTCGGCACTGGTGAGGCCACACTTCGAATCCTGTGTTCAGTGTTGGGCCCCTCATGACAAGAAGGACGTTGAGGTGCTGGAGCGTTTCCAGAGAAGGGCAACGGAGCTGGGGAGGGGTCTGGAGCACAAGTCTGATGAGGAGCAGCTGAGGGAACTGGGGGTGTTCAGTCTGGAGAAGAGGAGGCTGAGGGGAGCCCTCATCGCTCTCTACAGCTACCTGAAAGGGGGTTGTGGTGAGGTGGGTGTTGGTCTCTGCTCCCAAGGAACCAGCGATAGAACAAGAGGAAATGGCCTCAAGTTGCACCAGGGGAGGTTTAGATTGGATATTAGGAAAAATTTCTTTATGGAAAGGGTGGTCAAGCATTGGCACAGGCTGCCCAGGGAGGTGGTGGAGTCACCATCGCTGGAGGTGTTCAAGAAACGTGTGGATGTGGCGCTTCAGGACATGGTTTAGGGGACGTGGTCTCTTTGGGTTAATGGTTGGACTTGATGATTTGAAGGTCCTTTCCAACCTTAGTGATTCTGTGATCTTTAGTTAAACACCATACGTAATTTTTTATATATATACATATAGATATATAAAAATAAAAATTTCCTATCTGTCTGTCTGTCTGTCTATGACCTGAAAGCAATTCCTGGCTCCCACTGAAACTAGCTTTCTTGTGGGACCATTGGTTTTTCAACCAGTCAAGCCAAAAGTGAAAAGGGCAGCAAAGGAAACACATACTTACAGCTACTTAAAAGACAGCAACAGTACAGTAAGTGAAGTCTCTTATGAATTTGTACATGCTTAGAAATGGCCTTTTTTTCTTTTTTTTCTTTTTTTTTTTCCTTTCCTTTCAGGATGAAGCCCGCCGATCACGTGCTGGCTGCACAGGATACCACTGAGGGAGGAAAGCTAGGATATGCTCCTTCGATGCTCTTGTACAGTTCTCGAGATTGGACCTCAAAAACATTTTAGCTCTCAAATTTTTAGGATTAATCAACATTTACTGTAACCAGTACCCAATCAGAGGTACTCTTAAGGTAAAGGTGATAATGAGATTTTGCAAGATCTCTTGGAGTTTCATTCAAATTCTAAATAAAATGAAGGATAAACCTGAACTTTCTGTGTCTCTACAAGGAGGAAGACACTTTTGTTTCTTAGAAATCTTACTTTTTAGAGCCTCTGTTTTCACTCTGAGTAGGAAAGAAGTGAGAGAGGCTGACAAGGAAGGGAGCTGTTTCACCAAGAAATATATGATAGCAGTCTTCAAAAAAGGTGAAAGGTGTCTGTGATGTAAATGGAGCAACTAAGAGAATAAGAGGAAACTAAACCGGAGTGAAAAAAAAAAAAAAATAGATAAGGAGCTGAGGAAAACTTCTGGATTATCAGGGTAGTTACCAACTGAAATAATATGCCAAAGAAGTTAGAAAATTTCTATTACTGCAGGCATTTAAAAAGAATTAAACAAACCTCTGTCAAGACTGACATAGGTATTGTTGATCTTACCTTGAGGTGGGGATGCATTAGGTGACCTCTCTTTTGCCCTATCTTCTATGATTGCTGATTCATGTCTGTCTTTTCCACCTCCCTTGATGTCTTTACTCATGCTACCAGACAGGAATGTTCACTGATCAATTCTATCCCTACAGTTAATGCTTTTTCTTTATACGGGCAGTTGGCTTGAGGAATCAGTTTCAGCTGTAATCAAAACAAATTCTTAATAAAAACGCTCAACATCTGTGAATCACTCCTCACTTACTGCTACAAGGTTGGGGTGTAGCACAGACTGGAGCCACAGAGACTTTGGAATAAAAATACCCGAGCCCGTGGCATAACTTACAGCACCATTTATGAAACCACTTCTGTCTTTCAAGACATCTTTACATCATTTTCAAAAGAAACAGGTATAGGTGCTCTCAAACTAAAGATATCAAGTGTCTTATCCTCATTATTGTGTCATCAAAAATGAAAGAACATCACAGTACAGTTTTAGTTACTTCTACAACCATATTTTACCTCCATAAGGATTTACAGCAATTTTTTTTTTGTTTTCTGCTCTTTGCAATTTTTTAGCTTTCCTGTCTTCAAAGTCACTAAATAGTTCTTGGTAATGTTTATATTGTACCAGGGACATACTGGTGCTATATACAATATTTTGCAGTGTTTTCTTCAAGATTTGAATAACAAACATTCTTACAGGTGGATAAAACATTCTTTCTTTACTAGATATTCATGAAACTAAAAATAGGTTTATTATATTACAGAGAAAGGCCTTAGAAAGTTCAATTTTCATTTGGAAAAGCCAAGGGACCTGAAAAAATATTTTTATAGATCATATAACATTAATTTAAATTAAGTCATTTGCCCCAAGAAAGAATATACCTATCTAAATGGGGTTCAGGAGTTCTTAGATAAATATGAAAGATTAGTTCCTCTTTTGCTTGCATTTGTATTTATTTACTCTCTTTTTGGAAAGCATTTCTATCTCCCTGCTGGGCCCAGACAACACAAATCCTTCAGGATTCGTTTCCTTTACTATCCGATGTCTACACAGAGGGAAGAACAGGAACTTTATCAGTGTTTGCTTTTATCTTGCTGCCCTTTTTGTTCTAGACACATTTTTGCCAAGTTAGTAACTCAATAATGCTAACCGGTAACTCAATAATAATTACATTTGATAGTGTATTATATAGTAGGTTTTCATTTGTCAATCTTAAAACACTTCTCCAGCGAAACCAAATATTGCACTGTGTGATCATACCAAGATACGGACTCACGATGTAACTTCTCAAGGGCAGACAGCAGGCCAGTGTCACAAATGGGAATATATCTGACATTTCCTTGACCTTTCCTGTAGTGTGCCATTCCCAGACCTTTTTGCTTCATCATGCAAGCATCCACGTTGTACAATTTGGATAAATCATTCCTATTTACACATTTATTTATTTTTTTCAGGATAAAAATGCCCAGCCAATATCAGTTATTAGGCATGTAATATATTAGTAATGTATTAGTAATTATGTTAGCAAAGATATTAGCAATGTATGATCTGGATTAACTTTGTACAATGACAGAAAATGAAAATCAGAGTAGGTCACAAAGACCACTTTTAATATAGACAAATTCCAACTGTTCTTCTGTTCTTGTGTGTAACAAAAGTATTCTTATTACATGTGTTCTTACTAGAGGCTATTTAAATGCAAAATACCTACCTTCTATACGGTAGCTACACTATTACTCACTGGGTAGGAAGCCTATGTAAAGAACTCATGTGGGTATTTTACTTTTTACATTTTACACCAAATTAACTGCCTATTTGCCTAAGTAATAATAGGCTGCCTTAACAGTAATAATGCAGACAAATATCAAACTGGTTTGAAAGACATGCACATATACACCATTTCATAATACTGTACTCAAAAAATGCATACCATTGTAAAAAAAAAATTGAAAGTAATTGTATAGCCCCATAAGACAAGTTTTGTACTGAGACATGCAGTAACAATGTGCCAAATTCAGGAGACTATATCTGGACAGCATTTAAAACAAAGAAAAAGGACTCCTATTAACTTTTGTGGGACATGGAATTTACTAAAATCTATACATTAGCTCAAAAGAATTAATTGAATGCCTTCTATTTATGCCCAATTTTACTTTGCTCTGTAAACTCTAAGAAAAAAATATCTGATTTCATAAAAATATTCTAGCAATTTGATCCTTCATAATATTAGCATACTTTTAAAATGCAAAATCAGAGTTAAACATTTTAAAAGCCAGCTTTTTAGTGTTCTCTTCAAATAAAATCACTGGTTTAGTAGCTGAACTAGAGTTTAGAATCAAATTTTGTAAAATATTGCACAAAGGAAAAAATAGCTAGTTAATGAATGGCTCTATATAATTTTCTGCATAATATTAGTATTTCAGGCAGCAGCCAAAAGTGTGCTTCCTTTGTAGAGCAGATATGTTGCAGAGATACTCACTGCTACTTAAGTAATCTCGTATTCAAACTACAACACAAGACAGTGTTTAATGTTCCAGAGCTTCAAATGATGGAAGAGAGGGGTCTTGAACTAGATGTGCTGACTGGGAAATAGCATCAAATGAGTTGTGAGAAATCCAGTGCAGACCATTTCAACTGCATTTTGAAGGACTTCCTTTAAAAATTAGCTCCGAATACAAGCAACGTTACAGACAGGGAAAGACACCTAAACTTGAATACTGATTCTGTAATTCAACGTACACGTTAAATGTGAGAATTGGGTACTTACGTTCTGCAAAGGTTTTATGTAAAGGGTTGAAAGTCTGAGATTGCCGGCAGGATGGATCACACAGGTGAAGGGATAGAGTCTCAGTGCCCACTCTGGCATGGCAGATGCCCATTTGGCATGTCTTACTGGGATGTCATGGGATCTGATGAGTTGTGGTAGACAACGTCATGGCCATGCAGTTCCAGCACACACATTTCCTCACTATTCGGAAGGTTCCTGGGGTAATTTCTGTAAAACACATTTTTTAATGGGAATATTTTGAATTTGCATCTGACACAGACACATGATCTATCAGTTACCATCAGTTTATGTGATTGGCTTTATGTTTCGCTACATAGGCCAAATTCTATCTCATCACAACTGTGTAAATTAGATCATATTTTTGGAAACCACATTTATTAATACCAAGCATACTAGTACAGCCATAGAAGTACCTCCGAAATCAGCACTGAACTGAATAGTTTGTAGTTTGTGCCAAAAGAAAGTTAAAGTGAAAGCTTTAGATCCAAGTTTGGGTCAGAAGTTCGTAGTTGCCTCATTCTGGCAAACACGCAGCATCCTTCAGGAATAAAAGATATCACTTGAGTACAAGTCGTAGACATGAGCTGTCCCCTTGGACTCCCGTGCTAGGCAACTGAAATGTTAGGGACTCAGAGAAAGGATGGGGTTTAGAAAGGAAAGAAGACAGTAGACAAGGGATCAAGATGCCTGTGAAAAAGTGTAATTTATACCATAGTACGGGCTTTGCTATATCTTTGGGGGCCTTCCCTCAAAGAAACTGCTGGGTGGTCAAGGACATTCAGTGTAGCAGAAGTTTAGGCTAACCCGTAACTAATGAGAGACCAAGGAATCAGAGTTATTCCAGAAGTTACTGCATGTGGGTTCATATAAAACATAGACATAACCTAGAGAAGGACAACACCAAAGTGTGCCTGTACATTGCTTTTAGACCTTCCTTCCCAGCCACAACACTTATGGTAAGAGCTGTACTCTGGGTATGCCACTGCTTACTGCTCCATAGTCTGAACCAATGCATCCACTGAAGAAAATTCATACACATGGGATGTGTGTGTGTAAAAACATACACTTGATGTTCTTCTCAATTCTTATCACATGTTTCATTCAATAGACTTATTAATCAACCATAAGAAATGAGTTAAGATGTTGAAACAGTCATGGCCTTTGTTCTGTGTCAGTTTTGTTGGCTTAGCTGACATACAGCTACAAGGCATGACGGATCAAAGTAATTAAAGTTCCAATCATTTACCTTTCTATGTTCAGTGTCAAGACAGCTAGCCTTCACCCTGGGTTCAGAGCATTTTCATATTTTTTTTTAACTTGTTATAGCTGTGCCATTTGCCTTGCTGTACTTAAGAATTTGACAGCATTTCCATTATAAAGTTTGTATACAAAGGCTTGAGGTTCCCTCTGGATTCCAACTTTGCACATAAAATTGCAGACCACAGGCAATCCAAAACCAAGCAGGTAGGGTTTTTTGATTTGTTCATTTACTTTAAGATAATTTAGTCGAGTCTTGTCCATCAGAGAAACAAAAAGTTGCCAAGTCTGTTTCGCTTAGTTTCAAGGTAAATTTTTTGTATTCTGTGAGACTTAAATGAAACTAATTTTGTTCCTGTCATGAAATATCATAGGCAATTACTCCTAATCTTTACTCTTCCATCATACACATTATTTATAACTGACAGTATGAAAATATTTGGTCTAATCAAAAACCTTGAGGTATGTAGCAGGGAGTGATTTCTAGATATTTCAAGAACTTGAGATTGGTTTATATTTGAATCCAAACATGAAATCAAACAGTAAGTGCTACTTTTCCCAGATTAAAGAAAAAATAATATATTTTTATAAAGTCAGACAGATAATTTGAATCATGGGAACAGTATCCACTAACTAAATACAAAGAAGCACACGTTAAAAAATTAAAAAAAAAAAGAGGAAAAGCAAAATCAGGAGTGAAATAAACCTGAAAGTGAGTGTCTCCTGGAGTCTTGCCCTCTCTGTACCTTCTTCTCATTCTCCACACCTGGCCTAGATTGCCTACACTGGCTGGCTGGATCCACCAGGCTGCGGATCAGAAAGTCATCTACTTCTCATCATGGTTTCCATAGGACTCGCACTAGGCATTTGCCAAATTTTAGTTAAAAACCCTTTGCACGTTATCAGATACTGGTGGCTTATAGTCTCCCATGTCCCCAGGTCTTATCTACTGCATACAACTCAACACGGTGAAAACAAAATCTGCCAGGATTTTCTATGAAGGCATAATATTAGATCGCTTTATAAGCTTTGCTTTCACAAAGGTCATAAAAAATCTGATGGTTTGATTGTACATAACAGGTTGAGAATGGAAGTACAGAGCGCCCGTTATTCGGCACAGTAAACCGAGATGTTTTGGGAAATAACCCACTCGGCCTATATACAGTAGCAGACCTTCACCCAACCTGTTTTACCACCGTGTAGCCTGCATGGCTCCATAATATGCACAGACTCTCCCACTCCTATATCAGGACTTCAGAAACACAGTCTGGAGAAGATTAGGTGTCTTCAAGAATATTAGGGCAAGTGCTCCCAGATATTCTGTCCCTATTTGGAAGGGTTTGAAGAAAAGGTGGCAAGGGGAGATAGAGGAGACATAAGCGGTCTCCTTCCACATTATACAGTGAATAATAAGAACAGAGTGTTGTTTGCAAAAATCATTCATGAACGGAAAAGGAGGCTAATTCAAAATTAATTTCATTTATAATAAATACCTCCACGAACATTTTTATAAATAAAACACCAGCAGTTATTATTCTACTATGTATTTACAAGAAATGGGCCATTCTAAAAAACAATAGAAGGACATCCCGTTCCTCAGAAGTTTAGGACTGACAAATCGTAAGACAACACCTACCTTGTCAGAGTCATTACAGGCCCATCTTGCTGCAAACTCATCAACATATGTTTTACTATTTACCTAGATAAGAGTAGAATCAAACCCAAATTTCTGTCATCCCTCCCATAAGCATCTCAGTTTTCTCCCTTCAATGACTTTTTCAAGTTCCCAGAGCATGAAACATCACTTTGATGCTGCATCACATCCAGTTAGAAAGCTCTGGCATGTAGTGCTATGTTTAAACCAACATGCAAATGTAATCAGGAATGACACATCGTCCCAATAATGCAGTCACTCAGCTTTGAGAAACCCGAACAGACAGATTATAAAACAGAGATTCTCACAGCCACAGGTTTGTGCTTTTGGAAATGAATCTCTAAGTCAAATTTAAAGTTTGAGAAAGATCTTAAAGAAAGATGTCCCATGCCTGTCAGTGTTGAAGGGGCATTTGGACACTGCCCTTAATAATATGCTTTAACTCTTGGTCAGCCCTGAAGCGGTCAGGCAGTTAGATTAGCTGATAGCTGTAGGTCCCTTCCAACTGAAATAGTTCTATTCTATTCTATTCTAAAGTTTCAGTCTTTAAAACACTCACTCAGGGACCTCGAGCTGGCCATTGAGGCCTGATGGAGAAGGTCCATAACCTGCATCTTGCCACCAGAGCATTTGAGCTGCTGTAAAAGCTGAACTTACAGCTCTGAGGATTTTCTTTCCTAATCTCTACAACACTGGCAGGCTCAGCCAAACGTTCCCAAGATATTGAACCCAAGAATAGAAGGGGGAGGAAAGTGAGATTTTTCTCACCTCTTTTCTGGTTAATTCTTGTTAATGTTTATTGAGAAGACGAGATTGTGCTAACATCCTTTTGGACAGAACCCCTGTCGTGTCCCACCCACTGGCCAGGAAGATTATGAGTCCTATGAGGGTGGGAAGACCTTCTCCCCCAGTGCTGCTCAGTACGACTCACCCAAAAATGGCCCTACAGGCTTTGCTAAAGCCAGTCTCACACGCTGATAACTGCTCTCTGCCCCCATCCTCTGTAGGAGGACACCCGGTCCCGGCAGAGGGTTTAAGTGCCTGGTCTTTCAGGTCTTAAACAGCACACACACATTTGTGTGGGCCTTCTGTGTAAGTGTGACCCGCGGTGTTTTACTAGCAATATTGATTCTGGCTTTACAATACTCCTGTTATCCCTGTTACAAAGACGAGGAAAAAGGCACAGCTAAATGACTTATCAAGGCTGACAAAAAAAGCGAGTGTCGGAGCTGAGAATAGAAACCAGATCACCTGAGGTTTCATTTCTGGAAACGTTTCCCCTTTCCTCTTCCTTTGAATCTTTGTTTAGTACTGGGGCAGGTCTTTTGAAATCTGGGCAATATTCAGATACGCTTTCTTTCCCAGAAGGAAATAAAGCTTTCCAGTCTCACTTTACAGAGGCAGCCAGTCTGCTCGGACTGCCGAGGTTTTGCAGCTCTCACAGGACGCTGCAAAATCCAGCAATCAGACCTGTGCAGCCAGAGCGCTTTCAGAGGAGATGGCAATGCACGGGAACGGCGCGTTATCTAAAAACAGGCTCGCGCAATATGTTTCTACGGACATCAGAAACTAATCTTTGAAATGGTCCCTGATGAGAGCCGGATTGGCCCAAGCTGCCTTCTGAAAATGTTCCAATTCCTCCGTTGCATCCGGTGTGTGTTTATTGGAGAAAGAATAAGTTCTCATTTAAATTCTGCACATGTATTTGCACTGTGACCTTTTTAGCTGTTACCTCATGGCTATATCTGAAATTGGTAATAAAATGCAACTCATGGTAAAGAACTGCTAGGTGATTTTATACAACTATAATTTTACACTCTCAAAAGGCAGAATATGTAATTCCTTAAGCCACACACGGGAACTTGGTGATACTGGGCTGGATTTTTGTTTTCAAAGCCAAGACCGTGGATAAAGCCAACTCTACACAATGATAGAAATAATGAGTTAAACAGATATGCATTTTAGCTGATCTTGACACAGAGTGAGAAACCAATGTGGAGTCCCACTGAAGGGAGGTTGCTACACAAATACAGTTACAACCAGGTCCAATACAACACTTATTGTTAAGGTTCAGAGCTCTTTAAAACATAGACAACTGTATCCATGTCTCAAAATGGAGACCACATGTGTAGATGTTGCCAGCTTCCAATCAAAACAACACGACACGGCTACCCAGTTTATACAGATGATTGTACATCTTAGTGGTTTTATATGTGTTTATCTATAACTGCTACATAAGTCTTTCTGAATAGTCTCCTAAGTCTGCCACACTTTAAATAATTTCCAAGACATCCTATTGATGTGTGAAAAAATACAATGGACCAGCATAATTAGCAACTGACAGTGAGAGGGAACCCTGGAAAATCTGGTTATATGCAACCTTCTCCTTTTCTTGTATTAACTTATTGCATTCCATTGTTCGGATTTTAAGACTACAGGAAGGAGCCTTTGTGTTAGGTAGTGGTCAAATGCAAAGGAACTCATAAAAAAATACAGAAGCCAAATATGTAATATCCCTCATTTTCCCCATAAAGAGAAAATGCCACACACAGAAGAGCACTGAGCTCAATGGTGCTCTGCCCATCCAGGTTCAACTTCACTGACCCAACAGTACAGGTAGGGAAAAACTATTTTGATGCAGAGACATCAAAATATTTACACATTTTCTATATAGTTGTCCTAGTAGCTTGTTTACTAAAATAATTAACTAGAAATTATGCCTAGTTTTGTGCCCCTCTCTTCAAAGTACAATAGTATTTACATCAAGCAACTTTTGAGTATACTTACAATGAAAAGATTTCAGAAATTTTTGGCTGTCTTGGAAGATTCTGATCAATCCTTTGAGCAAGGTGTCGAGTTGTCAGGTTTTCCAGTATGTTACAACAGAGACCCGCAGTGAGTGAGAGCGGACACAGAGCTTCTCTGGCCACACTGTAGGCGAGCTCCTAAGGAAGGTTGGATCTGGAGGACAGAGTGGGGACCACTAGGCACCTTCCTCTACCCTGCAGCTGGGCCTCCCTCCTGGCAGGGTCCTTCAGTTCCACTTTCTCTAAACAGAGGCTTCCAAGTGGACAGCTGGAGAGCTGGCTTTTTTGTTTTTTATGGCGGAAAATCATTTGGAGGGATAAACTAAAATTTTCTGGTAAAAGTTATAAAATGGGCATTTTCATTAAAAAGCAATTTACATATTGCCTCCTAAACATAACCCTAATGAGCTAACTCTACTGTAGTCCACCAACTAGCGTGAACAAAGTCTAAATCAGAAGTTCATCCTACCCTGCATTTCCAAATACGTATTGTTAAGGTTGAGAGCTCTTTAAAACATAGACAACTGTATCCATGTCTCAAAACAGAGACCACATGTGTAGACGTTGTCAACTTCCAATTAAAACAACAAGACACAGCTACCCAGTTTGTGCAAATAAGTCCATCCAGAGATATTTCCCCCCCCATAGAAAGTATAATGACTTCCATCCTCTGCCTGTGCTTCTTCTGGGACTTAGATATTTACTCAAAGGTCTGAACAATCAGATAAAATTCTTTGTGTTTACAGAAAGGCAGAGCACGATGGAAAAGCTATTTAAAATCAGATTCTGAAACATTCATACTGTGTTTTCAAATCAAGCTATGGGTCTATTTCTAAGCGCTAAAGAGTGCCAACAAGTATTTAAAGCCTAAAACGACTTAGCAGAAAGGTAGAGGTACAGAAAGGTAGCAAGATATGAGCCATCTGGAGCTACCCACAGGTACTTATAGATTACCCACTTGCCGTGCACCTGCAGGGAAGGGGAAGAGTCATCTGCGTTTCTGAACTGACAGCAATATTGCAACCCAGCAGGTACACGCAGGTTATGTGGCGAGATTTAAACTAGAGGCATACTTTGTAACTACATCAGCATCTTGCTTTTCTACTACACATCTATTTATTTCAGCTGACAAGAGTCTCCCTGTCCAGATTTGTAGGGGCACAATACATTAGAGAAACACTTCAGACTTCAAATTTGGGTTTCAGTTCAGCAACTAACACCAGCCTAGCAAAGCCCTTAAGCATTTCCAGCACCTTCACTGATTTGAGAACTAGTAGCCCTGAGGCAACAAAACACGCCGTACCTGGTTAATTCTGAGTTTACAGACAGTTGAATGAATCAGTGCAGATACTGTAGTAACAGAGACGCCTGATTTTTTTGTTGGATTACACCTATACCAAACCAACAGTGAAAGAACCCCCAACACCACTTATATTGGCGCAATTTCTAAGAACTTTCTAAGCACAATTGTTGGACACAAGATTTCTATTTACACTAATGTAAATACTGATCTCCAAAAACATATCAGATATTTAGTACACTTACATCATCCAGAACTTCTCTTCATAGGTGACAAGACCAAAAGGGATCTGCTGGTTCATCACATCTATCTCACTATCATATCCAGTTTATAATTGCTTTCCTAAACTGATCCTGGTTTACCTTATAGCCATATATTTGTTCTCATAGGAAGATAATTCTGGTACCTCACCTTTCTAACAGTTAAAAGTTTTCTATTTCACTCACGGTTGGTTCATAATCTGTTTAAATCTATTTGGGTTTTTAGTGCCAATACGGCCTTTTGGCTTAAACATACCTCAATAAATACATCAAGAAATAAAATCAGTGTAGGTGCATGATCACCTAATCTGCATAAGAATAAATCTTAGTTGTAGGGGTGCTGAGATTTCACTTTATGCTTCTTCCCTGTGCTCACCTCAGCCTTTGAGTGCTATTTCATGGGTGATTTAAACCTGACTTCATAGCACCTCCAGAAGAAGCAGACCATGTCCTCAGGCACATCCTCCATCCACGTCTTGTGTCAGATCCCACAACAGTACGCTTTCAGGTGAGCTGGATCAATTTACCTGTCTCTTTGAACACCAACACTGCAAAGAAAATGATAATTAAAACTATGATTCTTGGTTTTAGGAGCTGGTCGGGATGTGGAGAACCCTTCTGGCAGCAACCCACACAGAACAGGTAGTGAAACCTTAAAAGCTAATCCCGTGATATGTCTGCAAGCCCCAAAGAACACGCCAAGAAAATGCCAATTTTCCTGGTTCAGATGGAGTCCAGCTCTTCATTTAGAGCCCTACTCACTGAAATAATGCAAATACTTCGAGGTGCTATGTCCCTACGGGAGCTTTGAAGGGTAGATCCTAAGATGTAAGCAAGCATTTTCAACAAATTTTGGTGATGTGATGCCTTCTCAAAGCAGTTGCGCACAGGTAGCACTGTAGAGCTGCCTGCCAGAAAACAAAAGTGCATTTGTGCTCTGGCTTGTTTTGTCAGGAGAGTTTACTTAAGGCATAAGTGATTGCTCAGTCATCTAAATAAAACATTTTATAATATCTTACATCTTTACATTTGTACAGCTATGTTTGGGCACCTTCAGAAGGTGAAGACCTTTATCCATTTACACAAACTAATCCACATTTTGGCACTACAGAATATAAGCTTGTATTTTTGCCTCAAGAGGACCAGGAACAGAGCAGCAAGGGTGGTTTAGATGAGTCAAAGTTGATTATATTCAACAGTTCTTCACACAAATGGTAATTTACCTAGCTCTAACTAATTCCATCATTTGCTCATTTTTCCAGACTAAGATCATCTAATTCACTTCAAACTTGCCAATAGAAAAGTCTAAAAAAAAAAAAAAAGTATCCCTCATTCTTACGGGAAATTTGCTGAGCCTCTGAAAATGTTTCCTAAAACACCTCCTGTTTCCTTCCTCTACATCTGTAAAATCTGATAGCACAAATGTTTTCTTGACCCAATAACTTGTCAGCTTTAAGAATTTCTAAAACTGCTTGTCACCTTGAGCCTTACCTTTACCTTTTAGGATATTTTCTTAGAAATTAATTCCTGAGATAACTTTTTAGTAGATGCATTCATAAAGATACAAACAGTATTTTTAATGTTTCTTTAAAAAATAACTCAATTTCTGGAGGCACCTGTAAAGCTGTTTTTCTATCAGTCTTCATTCTGTTTTTGTTATTACTGTGGTTTTGCCCTTTAAAAATAAACCCACTATTGTTTAGTGAAATTATGACACTAACTCCATTTTTTAAAATATATATTATAAACATTTAGTTTGTTTAAAGTTGTCATGTGGTTTTTTTTCCCCTAGAGGTGATTCATTCTTCCTTTTTTATGAAATCATTCTATAAACTTTCAATGCATTTGTGCAGGATCAAGTCTACCTTAAACATCGCACTGTTTTGCAATTTTATTGAGAAAATACAGAAGGAAAGTGCCTTTCTAGTTCTCTGTCAAGGCAGAACATTTCCCAGGTCTTCTTTTGGTAACATAGAAAAGTTAAAATATCATGGATTTTTATACTAGTTTCTAATTTTCATACTAGAATCTTTTGCATTATGATAGAATAATAGGAATGCAAACTAATAAATTTAAAATTACAAAAATGTCCTTCAAATCTCACCATAGTGTCTCAGCTCACTGGGAATAATCTGGTCCACAGTGTGATATTAGCATGACGCTTTTTTCACCATTAGGCTCTAAAAAACTGTTGAATTCCAAATTAATAGAAATCTATAAAATAAGGACAAAAGGTCATAATCTGACTCCTAATAGGCATCTTCATCTTCTACTGGTGTCATGAAGATCCAGACAGCCACATCTGTGGCTTGACAATGGCATATCCCCAATCTATTTGGACTAGGGGATAATCCCCAATTTATTTGCATAAATACAAATGTCTACTACTGATTAGCAGTATACAGTGTGTGTGTATATATATATATATATATATATATGTATACACAGAGCCATGAAATATTCCTTTAGAAGGAGTCTTGCCCTTCTTGATTAAAAAAATATATTTATATGGGGCTTTATCAGACCAACACTAGAAGAAAGTTCAATGTTCGGGAGCAGCTTTGTCGACAAAAGGCCAATTAGGTCACAGGTTTTTAACAACCTACAGTCAAAACACTAATATCTGCTGAAAATAAATGGTATAATATGGTCCTAAATTTAAAATGAGACACATCTTCTGTTCATAATTTAAAACAAAGCATACAATTTGACACACTTATGTCAACTGAAAAATGTAACCATTTCTGTTTAAAAATAATTTCCCCAGGGTTTCCTGAAGTCTTTTTAGCACAAAAAAGTGCAAAACAATTCTATATCAAAAGGGAAGATTTTTTTTTCAATTTAAATTGAAAACTTATTCAAAATATTATTCAAATGTATGTGGAAAAAGCTTTCCAAAAAACTCTCCCATCATAAATGAGAACATTCATCTTGAGTAGAATAACATCTTTCATCTGCTCTGAAATTGTTGTTCGTTTTTTATAACTCAAAAAATATTCTTTTTAAGTTGTAGTGAAGTGAACATTATAAAAGTCTCTTTCTAATTGTCCGAAAACAAACACAAAATATTGTACATCTCTCTCTCTGTTCTAGTTGCAGGATTAAATGCTCCCTTTACAAATGTCTAACACTGATAAGTATAAAGGAGTAAGAATAGCTGAAGACAGAAATGGGGGGGGGAATTAAGTTACATATAAGGTGCTTTGGTTTAGTTCTAGAAAATATTTATTATTTTATTATTGTAGGTGCTAAATACTATATAGGTTAGACAGTCTGGGGTGTCACTCTTGCACAGAGTCTCCAGAAGCCACCAGTGAAATCTCTTCTTCCTACAAAATCCCTTCCGCAAAGAGCAGGTGCCAGACAGGTAATAGACCAAGGACAATGACAACAAAGAAAAAGAAATTACTCAGACTGACTTCTACTACAGGAAAGTCAACGGGAACTTCTTAAACAAAAAATAGAGAGTATATCATCAAGCTTTTTTCCTGACAGCAAACACATTTTGCAGGAAAACATTTTGTTTTGCAGCGAACGTGGAGGCTGGCATTGTGTTTTTACACCACGGTTGCTTTTCAGCGCTTGGCGTCGCAGAGCCTCTCTGCAGCCCCAGCAGCACGGAGCAGAGATTTAGGACATGAACCCTCAAACCCTCCCCAAGAAGAATTTCCACTGCAGCAATAAGAAGTGACTCGAAGTCAGATATTAGTTGTTTTCCCCCATAAAACTTCACGTGTTTGTTAGTAAGTAAGTAAAATTAACAAAAATTATTAAAGACTATGTTTTTACAAGTGAACCTTGCTCTGAAATGCTAGTATGAACTAAGGCTAGGTGGAAATCCGCTTCCAGCACTTTCTATCAAAATGAAAAATTTAAAGTATTTTCCCTAAACATCACCAGAATGAAAGCAAGAAAAAACTTTGATCCTGATATCTTTTGAAGTGCTTAATCTCAAAAATCCTAAATTTCATGCAACAACTGTCTCTGCAGCAGAGCGAATGGATCCACATTATCGGACAGAGGTCCTCATGTTTTGACTCAGAAGTATTACAACTTTCTGCTCTCAAATCATTATGTTTAGACATTTGAGGTCTTCACGTTTATGAATGCATTTTGTTTCCTGAAGAAACCAAGAGCTAACCACATCATTGCCACACCAAATAGATAACAAATATTGGTGTCCGATTATCACAAAACTATACAGTAGATTCATATTTTGTACGACTTTTCTTAAAAAAAATCCATTTTCCTTTTGTTATTTGCTTTTCTGCAAAAAAAAAAAAAAAAAGATTTTTTTTTTTCCCCACAAAATATCTGACTTTACACTCAAGAACTACAAGGACCTGAGGCAGCTTTGGACATTACACACCTGAACAAAAAGAAATGACGTAGGAAAATTGGCTGGTACTACAAGTGGAGAGGGGAAAAACCAAAACCAAAACCGAAAAACCTTTTCTCTAAAAAAGGTGAACTAACTGTTCCAGTGAATCGGCTAAGTGTACAATGTCAACTGCGGACGCAGGAGTTGAGACAGTCTTGGCCATGACATTGACCTGCTGAACAACCTCAAGAAAATCACGATTTCCATGGTTCAGGGTAGTTCTCTCAAGAAGATAGAATTCGTTATAGTGAGGTGCTGGGAAATAAGGGACTTCACCGGTGTTTGTGATAACCAAATGCTATATATTCTCTAATTCTTGATTAAAAAAATATATTTGTATAGGGCTTTATCAGACCAACACTGGAAGAAAGTTCAACGCCTGAAGATTTTAAACAACATACATATAGGATGCATCCTATAAATGAGGACAGAAAAGACCTATTCGGACTTGAAAGAGTTTAGGTGTTCCAGGTAGAAAAAGGAAAGTAGCTGCAAAATATCATCATCCAAACAGTCCCGAGGATCATTTTCAAAGGAAGTTCTACATAAGAGTTCAAGTATTTTACCTTAATTAAATTGATTAGCTAAAATGTGGCTTAATAATTACATATGATCAAACAATAAGTTTCAGCAATTTTCCTTTCTGTAATCTCAAAGATTAGAAGATGAAATGGAAGATGGATATCATCTACTCCGACTTCCCAAATAATGAAAACCATACAGCTTTCCATTTCCAAAATGGAAATTTTACTTAGAAAGATTAAAATGGGATTTTTTTTTTTTTTAATTTAATTTCTCAAACCTTTTGCAAGTTGGGAAATCTTTCATAATTCTTACCCACAGAAAATTTCCATTTTGATCAATTAGCAGTTCTGGATGAAAAGGTTTTAATCAAAAAGTTTGATACACTGCCTTCATTGTAAAAGCCATGCCCCAAATTCCCATAACAAAAGTGCCCAGCTTTGATACCCAATCATTTCCCATATAGCACTCTCTATTCATCTAAAACACAAAACTCGACAAGCGAAGAGCAGAGGTTTCCCTGGCAGTTTTCAATGTTCACATACTTTTCTGCCATGTTCAATGTCACCCGTATTTATTCGTAGTGACAGTATTGATTCTTCCTGTGAAGTCTAGAGAAACACTTTAGGTAGTCTGGAGTCTGTTCAACAAGACATTAAAAACAAGAAGCTAGATGAAGTATTGGTAAAATTATAAATCAGTGAAGGGGAATTTGTCCATCTGATGAGGACTGATGCTTCCACAGTACTTCTTCGTGTGATATTTCCAACGAGAGAAATCTCAGTGGAATGTTTGCTGCACGTGAACTGAAGAAATCCATAGGCATGATATTCTGATCATCTGTGACAACTGGATAATGAGAAAGAGCACAGTCCTGGTGCGCGTGGTTGGATGCAATTGCACATCAATAAGCACGTAGATGACAAACAGAAGAATGGTGCAAAAATATACTGTGGTTGGCAACTGTGGGTGAGGAGGAACTTTTGGCATATATGAGCACAGAAGCTTATGTGGTGGCAGATGACTTACCAAAGAGTTTCTTGCTTTTTAACTTTGACAAGTGTTTTCCTTCAATGTTGATGATGTACCCGAGCTAAACGTATTGTTACACTGAGTTTGACAGATGCAGATCACATTTTCAAGTCCTGTCCGTTTAATTCATGAGCAGTAGACGTATGATGAAAGTCTAATGGCGTCAACAGTTTTAGCATAACTCTGTGGAAGAAAATGTTTGCTGAAATACTTATTCAGCTTGGATACATCAACTAAAGTAGAGAACAACCAGCCCAGGGTAGTAAGGCAATGTGATAGGCAAGTAGATCACGATCACCGTCTCCTGAAAAATACGAAAGCCAGCAGAGGTCTCTGGAAGGGCATTGACTATTATCTTCATGTACTTATGTGGATTTTAGGTGCTGTTGCACCCGATTCTGAAATGTGATGAAATTTGGGCAAAGGAAAGGTAAAATATTCCAAGATCCATTTGGTAATCAAAGTTATCTGACAGGCAACTTAGAGCCACTTACAGCCTCCAAACCTGCACAGATACCACACTGGAGTTCTATGTGAGGAGAGGTTCACGAGAGCTGGTGCACGGTATCCAGGTGGTCAAGAAAAACCCAAGTGCCTCAAGCTAATGTCTTCCACAGCCTGTGCACAGCACCACAGTCTCAGTCAGCTCTGGGCAGTGCTGGGGCTTCACTTGGGCAGCGCCTTCTCCGAGACGAGCAGCAGACCCAAGGTCCTGAGTAATTACGGTTATTAAGGGTTCAGTGTAACTTCTTCTCGGCGTAGACGTGCGCATCCTCACAGCTTGGCCACGTACCAACTTGGATAATTATTTTGCCTACCTAAACGTCCCTGTTTTCATTTGAATAAGGTATTCTTCATTTCCAAAGCTGTTATACAGGGCTGTTGAGCGCTGTTAAACAGCTGTAATATTTCACCCCAGAGATGGCTGCATTTCAGTTGTGGGTGATGTGATCCAAAGAGTTTGAATATCAGTTTAATCACTTTGGCATCCTTCAGGAACAAAGTCACTATTTAAATGTAAGATTATTGTAGAGAATAAAATTGTCAATAAATGTAGTAATGTCTATCTCTAACTATAAGCAATTACAGAGCTAATCTCCAACTCTCAAAAAATAACACCAGATGGTATTTTTCAGAAAAGTCAAATGTAGAATATTATATTTTTTTGCATTTTTCAGTACATCATGATGGCAAATAATATTATGTGAATCCTGCAAGTACAAGAAAAATCTGCAAGTATAACATTCTTCTCTTCCAGCGAACATCCTGTGAATTCATAAATATTTACATTTTGCAAGTTATAATTATGTAGCACTGGAGGAAAAAAAAAAGAAAAAAGTGTCTGTATATACAAGTTTATAAAAGAACATTCATAAATTAAAAATGTGCATTGTTCTGAAAATGATACCTGTGTATTTTGTGTCTCTATGCCAAACCATAGGACAGCTTCCTACCTCTCTCTCAGCTGGGTAAAAATTATACTTGTAGGTTTGAATGACTATTGATTTTTTATTACAGTTTCTATTAATAGCTACAAATCATTATATATGAACTCGTCGTTGTAGGTATTTGCTAAAATAGAAAGAAAAGTTTGTATTTCTACAGGGATAATTCTCCTTCACAAATTGACAAACACATTTACAGATGCACTCCAAACATATATTTTGTGAAAAAACCAAAATTACCCAAACTAATACAGTTAAATGTTATCTTGTTATTGTTTTTTAAGTTGTATTTTTTGTACTAGCTGGCTTGGTACAGCAATTTATATACCAGAGGATAACTTCCGCGTTAATGAATCTGAACTGCATGAAAGTCTTGAAGTTGCGATTTCGGTTGCATGAATCCTATTCTTCAGCAACCAGGGTAACCATTCGTTGAAGACTATTTTTGTTGAAGGAATTTTACCATTTTGATTCATGAATAATCCATGAACAGCTGTTGATTTTTACAAGTTCAGTTGTTATTTGAAATTGTTTGAATACTTTATACAAACATATTGCAACCTCTGGGTTATTTGTGTATTTTTTTGTTCTATTACAGTCTTCAACTATTCATTGTAAGATAGATTGTCTGCTCATACAAATAATTCCTTACCAATGTAAAAAAAAAAGTTGGACAAGTGACCCAGGTGTATTATTCATCATTTAAATTCTTTAGAAAAAAAAAGATTCTTTAGCACCAAAAAAATCAACTTTTACAAATGGGAAAAAGAAAATAATTTGTGCAAATGTGAATTGCACTGACTGTAAGATGGTCAATTCCTCTGAATGTTCTTATGAAAGTAAAAACCGTGCATAAGCATTCACAGCAAATAAAAAAGGATTTATGAATATGAAAGTTACTTTGATATCTTAATTAATAGCTGTGAAATCATCTTTTTCTCTCTCGAAAGTATTTGTGCAATTTTATTGTTGAGATAAAAAAACCCCACAGTGGCAGCACTTTTCCCTTGTAGACAGACCTTCATTTTTGACCAGGACCGCTTTTCTATTTGCCCTTGGCTCTTTCTCTGCAGGCAAACCATGCAGTTCTTACTCTTGCCTTCCATTTTCAAGCATGCCAAATTTGCATCCGCAACATGCAGTTTATCACTGGAGTAGCCTGTGAACACAGCAGGCGACTTTCTAACAGTAATTTTTACCTTGTTAACTTGTGCAATATTACGCTAATTCCAGACAATCAATGCCAGATCTTCCAAGGAGAATGAAAAAATAGTCTCCACAACCATTAGACTCAATCAGGTTTCCAAACCACTTAAAGCAATTGAATCTGAAGTCCTTTTGCCTGCATTTACATAACAGAAATCCTTCCCTCATCCTTGAATTAGACCACTTTTATGTGCCTTCCGGGCAGTCACTGGACAGACATATATTGAAAAACAGACCACAGCTCTAGAAAGCAGCTCGGCGTAGTTTATTTGAGCTGCCACCTCCAGGTTTTTCTGGCCACCTGTGGAAGATTTACACGGTTGTCGACATAAAAATGTCTGAGAAAACTGTACTGGTCTTCAATTAAAGACATCCTGTCTTCTGGGAAGAGATTAACTTTTCTGTATCAAGACACTATCTTAGGTTTATTTATGAATTTGGGGAAGACAGGTGCGAAGGTTGCTGGGATGCTTTGATTATGTCTACTACTTTTCAGAGCTCATTTTTACATGATCAAGAAAATCTGAAGTTTGGTTAGTTATCACAGCTGTAAGGAGCCTGGCTTCCGATCTTGGGCACTAGACCAATACCTCTGACAGCCAGGAAGGACGACTTAAAACTTCAATTCTAAGCAAGTTAGAGATTTTTATTTACACCTGCAAGGCACATTAAAATTTTTCATTTGTTTGGATTTTAAGGCTTGGGCAGTTAGTAACACTGTCTGCGTGGCAACCGTGCAATTTTTATTCCTGAATCTCTCCCTACGCAGCATCTTCATGGAAGCTTATAACTGAGTCATTACACCAGGTATGTTTATATGTTACCACATATTTCAATGTCTTAAATATCCTAATCCTCATAGTTGACAGCACTTACGTTGCAATGACCTGCAGTCATCTGATCAACTTTCAGAATACTTACTAGCTATAATCAAATATATTCTCATCTCTTATTTGAACAAATCAAACAGAAATTGAATAAATTTTTTTTTATGAACACTAGCAATATGTTCTCTTCTCTGATAATTTTGACATTAAAATTCCATTTTAATAATCCCATCCTTCAGGCTTTGCAGACTCTTAAGGTATTAAAGCAAAAATTATCCTAAGCAGTTAGATTATAATGTATTTAAAGATTAGACATTTCATGTTGAATATTAACTGCTCCATTTCCCAGGGAAAAAAAAGATGCAGGTTTTTTTTTTTTTTGTTGTATAATTCATACATTTTTTTGCTAGGTTGACTATACAAAGTTCAAGCCTTTTATGAAAAAATACTATAAAATATAGTCGTAGTCCTGCATTATTTTAAAAAGCTGTATATAAAGTATGAGAAAACATTTTTGCTTAAATCTTTAACATATTCTGATCACTTAGAAGTACACAAAATGGCTGTTCAATCTCAATAGAGCCTATCAGACTATTTTCCTAACTCATGACAATCCATGATAAAAGTATTATTTGAGTGGGGCCGAATTCTACATTCAAAATTGACTAGCAGGAGTATGTTCTATAGCCAGAGTAGTTTACCCTACTGCTTGTTCTTATCTTGCTTACCTACCAAACCCCACCGATGAACATCTCTACCTACACATCTGCTCCGTTGCTAGACACGACGCATGACTGCTCTGCTTCCTACACACCCCTTGCACGTGGGTCTCTTGACTTACTCTTGATTTGCTTCTTGTCATTCACTGTCTCTTTTAACTCTCAGTCAGAAAGTGATGTGACAGCTATCAGGATCAAACACATCAGCAGCCCCATCCCTCGTCAGCCCAGCCTGGGAAATCAGCGGTTTCACACCGCGTTCTCCCTGCGGCGTCGCGCAGCCTGTGCCGAGGCGGTATGGTCCATCACCACACGCTACCTCTGAAGGAGCCCTCTCTCCTCTGGGGCATCAAGGAGAAGACAACAGTAAAACCCGCTGCCCTAGCTTTCTGCTACACTTTGGGCCAACACTGCTAGCTTTGGTCTTAAGCTTATCCTGCTGCTTAGATTCAGTCTGTTTGCTTATTATTTTCTTTGGTGCTTGTTTACCATGGAACACTCGGATACGGGTCTGGACCCAGACTAACCATTCAGCAACAGCTCCCCCGACTCGTTACTGGCACGGACAAGGTCCACTTGCCACTTGGTGCAATAAGCACTGGCAGAGCAAAACAGATGTCGTCCATCTGGAAAGTCAGTGTAAGTAAGTATCACGCCTTAGGTTCACCCACTGTCTTATTCTGAAATAGCTTCTCCGTGCAGACAAACCTGTACCTACAGCCAAAAAAAGAGTTTTTAGAGTTTCTACTTCTGAACATGCGACCTGCGGTGTAGCTCAAACCCTCTTCTGCCAGTTCTCCCTGCGGCGGTGATACCTGCTGACCCCCTTGCAAGGGCTTCCCCTCCTCAAGGCAACCAGCACAGGGTGTTTCTCATCTTCTTTTATAGACGGAGGGGAAATATATAATACAAAATAATAATACAAAAGAGTGTTTTTCTCCATTGGTGGGTAAACAACAACAGCGACAGCCTGGCTTTGTTTCCACACCGTATGACACCATAAATACACACCCTTTCCTGTACTATTACTTGTTCGTTTTTTAACAGTGTGCTTATGCTATTAGAAGTGTATTTTGGGTTATTTCTGTGAAACATTTAACATCTTTTCTTTGTCCTTTTGCCTTGCCCTTCAATTTCGATCGTGATGGATCTAAGCATATTTAGGACATTAAGGGCAAACTAAATTGTTGTTTATACTGTTAAATGTAAAAAGCATAATGGTAGGGTAGTGTCTATATTCTGGAAAATAAGTACACTTGTCTGATTTTTATTACATATCCTCTCTACTGATGTGTACTGAGCAAATTGTGGGGTCTCTGCTGAAAACGCAATATGAAAGTTTAATACCAATCTCTGCAGGACGTGTCAACCTGAGCATACGCTAAGCAACTCAAAACAAAGAGAAAATGCTTGCACTTGAGGAGAGACGCTCCAAGAATGCCCGAACGGGCCCGGTGCAACCACGGGGCTGGTAAACACAGGTAAGCAACGGACACGAGTTATCTCCTTCGTCAACCACCACAGCTGGTACCTGGCACCAGCATCTGCCCTGGCTGTGCAGCCCGCTCCTGGGGCACGGCCAGCCCCCGAGCTACGGGCTAAAACAGACTTCGGGAAGTGACGCAGCTCGTGGAGAAATGCCTGCGAAATCTGGAGACAAGGACGTTTTCCCGAGCAAGATCCGCAATCTGGTGGCCTGTGCATGCGAGGGCTGCTAATCCATCCGCAGCTCTCTGAACACACACATGCCGCTTTGCCTGCCCAGATGTTTTCTGATTAATAATGAGGTCATCCGCAATGCCAAAACGTGGCCTTGTAGTTCTCTAGCAGTCTTGGAAAGGCAAGGAGTGTTTAAGGGGGATGAAAATATAAAATTCAACATAAGTATAAAACACCATAAATCAAATGAATTTGTTTAGATGAAAAGCACTTTTTTGTTTTTGTCAGCACAGCGATTGTATATTCCACAATTATTATAATGTTTTCTGACATAAAACTGCTGTATATCTGACTGCCGTATTAGACCTAGTCTTCTGGTTTCACCCCTTTTTGCTTTGCAGGATGGTTCTTAGGAAAATACCTGTATTTTACAGTATTTCACCATTTCCACGGTCCAAATCAGAAAATGAGAAATACAAAATCGGAATGGGATATACAAACCATTACTGGATCTGTTCCTCCCCAAAAAAGCATTGAGAAAAAGAGTGAAAAAGGGCTCACTTATTTGAATTTATGCACTGAAACGATGGGCAAAGCTGCGCAGACAACTGAAACGCCTGACCCTAAACAAACCGGAGGAGAGACATGGCTGCGCTGCAGCCTTGAATCCCCCTCGGAAAGCTGTTGGCATCACCCTCACGAACATCTCACTCGAGTGCTTTTGCTTTACAACTTTACATTTAATTGCAAATAACATCAAGAGGTTTAAAGCCCAGCACCGAACAGCTGAGCTTTGCTCCTACCGTAGTGTTTCAGAGTCCCCAAAGACGGAGCCCCCACACGGACGTGCCTACGGAGACCGAAGGCTGGTCCTCGGCCACCCAGGGAAGCACCATCTGGGGGCCACGAAGCCAGGGGAAATGCAGCTCTTTTTCCAGGCTCAGGCAGCACCACCTATAGACAAAACCACGACACGTCTCTGGAGTATTTGGGAAATGGGAAATACTCCTACCCTCCTTACCCCCGCTTTGCGGATATTGCTTTTCTCCCGCTGCCTCAAAGGCTCAGGCGAGCAGCAGGGCTAGAGGGGGTTTGCACAGAACCTGCAAGTCTCCTATATGTAATCCAGAAATCTTGAGAAACCAAAGATGATGAATGAGAGTGAGTGTCTGGCACGAAATAAGAGGAACAAAAATCCGTAAAACTGACTTTTGCATAAAAAAACCAGGCAGTTCCCAAGGACTCTTCACCCAGAACCAGGAGCCTCAATAAACAGTTATTTTGGGGATTTTCTGCTGTGACTCTTTTCTGTAGCACACAGACATCACAATTGGAAATAACACTATGGCTAAAAAATAGCACCCTGAATACTTACTGCTTTCCTGTCTCCCTCTGCATATTTCAGGCTCCGTGCGATGTCAGAAGCCTGTGAAACCTCAGAGCTGCAATCTGGAATTTGCCATGATGAATGTCTCTGGAGCAGGGCTGTATGCAAGAGTATAAAGGTTTGGTATTTTTTAATTATATTTCTGTGCATACAAAGAGAATCTTGAAAATGTGAAGTGCATCACACAGGGATTGATGCCTCCCCATTTCTAGACAGTATGAAATGAATCGTGGCTTGAGAGATGCGAGGCATCCCATTCTCCTTAGTGCCGAACCTGAAGATGACAATCTGCAGCATGCTGAAAGTGAAAATGTGAGTATGGGAGAAAAAAAAATAAAATCAAAGTTAGTTTTTGCATAAATAGGAACTCTATTTTGCAGAATATGATTTGTATTGGATTTCAGAGGGAAAAAAAAAAAAGGAACACCCCCCCCCCCAAAAGAAGCAAAAATACTTTTGAGATGGAAATAAAGTCCTAGAATCTAGACACTTGTTGAAGAGTTTGGCTGTGGTTTGATATAGACTTAATACAAAAGAATGCTTCTTGAATTAAAATACTCCTGACAAACTTTTCTTATACTGGCTGGTTTCCTAATTTAATTAATTTTAGAACTTTGGAGGAGTTCAAATTATAACATTTGGGTTTTTAAATTCAGGATTTTGTATTGCATTTTATGCCAGTTAGCGATAGTGACATCTTGAACTTCAGAGGTGTCTAACCAATTAGAGATTCTCTGCAAGAGAAAATGCAGAGAGAAAAAATAAAAGAAAAACTGTATTTGAATAGCTTTCCACAAATGCTGAACATTAAGCACAGTTTGAGAATATTCACATACTATTACATGCACGGTTTTCTTTAAAATTCTGACTAATTTGAATTTTCAAGATAAGAAACAACAGCAAGGCCATAAGTCTCCTTTTCAGCCCATCTTTTATTTGTACAGCCCTATAACACCACGATTTCATGGTACATGTGTTGCTTGTTATATATCCTAAAAATTCAATTTTCTTACCCTGGAAGGAAAGAGCTATAAGAGGTGAAGCTAGTCATTTGATCATAAAATGTTGTCAACGTGAAGGAAACTGCTTTTGAACACTCTGCCACCACCCTTATTTGTGGTAATCATGCAAATCACAGCAAACAGCTTCTGAGTTCATTTGGTTTTGAGTCGAGCTGCGGTAATCGTGCACACGGAGGGAAGGAGAAACACCATTTGATATGTGTTTCCATGAACATTTATCCCTGACAAGACTGAAGAAAGTACAAAAGTAGCACTACACCTAACGTGCTGGGATATATGAGTCTTCAAAATGGTGATCTCTATCTCAAAAACTATTTAACCAGCCTATGATAGGGCAGTTACTGTGGTTATAAGGCTTTCTTTCCTAGAATGATAAAGCACGGTAAAATACCTTATAAAACAACACAGAAGTTATTGCTGACCAGATTCTGACTCCAATAAATTTATTGCGCTCTATCTTTATACAAGTTCTTCATTCTTCTCCTCTTTTCCTTGTGTGTAATGAGTTTATCTGCCACAAAACCGATTGTATTTTTTCCTTTTCATTTATAAGGTCACTAGACTTTGAGGGGTGCAGCTGAAAGATGGTGGCAAACACCTAAGCCTTTTATTGTCAGAAGCGCATCAGTAAATCGCACCGGTTTAGATTGCTGTATGGTTTGGGGTTTTTTTGTTGTTGCGGTTGTTTTTCAAAGATGTTATTACTTTGTCTTTAGAAACACTTTTCCACCCTTATCCCACTTGGCAAATTCTCTAGAAGGAAAAGCTTTTTTATTTTAAACAAACCCCCGGTAGAATTGCAATGCCCTTCTTAAAATTACCCATGGAAAGTAACTCCGCCAAATGCTAGTGAAATAAGTGCTACGTCTGAATGCTGGCTATGGACAAACGCAGCGATGCAAGGCAACTTTAAAACACTCCTGAGTCTTCGCTTTCTTCTC
>NW_010510982.1:0-32500 GCF_000687285.1 Phaethon lepturus | reverse complement strand
AATAATTAAATCACGTGTTTTGTGGAACATCACTTAAAAATAAAAATGTAAAAGTTTTCTTTAAAAACTTGTGATTTCTTCCACTGATTTTCTTCACAAGAGTATGTTGGTAAAAAGATATATGATTCCTTGAAAGAAAACTTCTACTTTGATAAAAATGTATTTTCTGACAGAAAAAGCTTGTATTAATTTTTTCCTGACAGGTTCCGCTGACAGTTCCCACTGATGGCTCAAGCACTAACATGGGGCATCCTGCAGAGATTGTGACTCCCCCAGGGTGTTGGGGAGCCCTGAGAAGCCCCAGAGCAGGGAAGGGGCTCTGCCAGCAGCCCTGTGCTGGAAGAAGATGACGATTAAGAAAAGGTTGATGACTATCAGTTAAGAAAGTATAAAACTGACAATCCAACGATCATTCAGGAAGGAAACAGCAAAAAAGGTGCCATTATAACTGCAAGGAAGAGCCTGAAGGCAACTTTTCAACCATAACAGGACAGCTCGTAGAAATTAATAACAATTTCCCATTTACAAGCTGCTTCTTTGTTTTTGCAATAGAAGCATTCCCAAGGTACAACTGGTTTCAGACGATAATTACCTTGACAGGTGCTGTAATAAATTCATCATTTCTTCCCATTTCTCCCATGTTTGTAACAGGAAGCATCGGATTAATGTTATAAAACTGGTGCTGACTACACCTTTTTTTCCTGCTGAGTGTGTTTGTTTTCTCACCTTAAATCTCAGCTCTCCCTGAGCTGTGAGCATTGCCTGGTTTCTTATGCCATACCTCTCTGCAAGAGTTTACAGGCTTCATATATAAATTACAATTCCCCTTTATTAATCTAATTGATCGTTTGGTTCCAAATGCATATGCAAGATCTTTTGAAACCTTTTAGACCCCTGTGGTTCAATATCAATCTCAAAATATTAAAAGCATCTTGTGGAAAATTAGAAAGCAGATGAGACACTTTGGGACTGGAGATGCTGTCGAAACTGAAACTTTTAAAGCAGCATTGACACAATTATTGAATGCTGTCATTGCTCAAAAGAGCTTTTTATTTTATTGGTTCTTCTGTAATTGTTTTGTACTTTTACTCTATATGTACAATGTGGCTGCCAGGAATTCAACTTAAATGAGAAACAACGTTTAGATTAAACCAAAGGAAGCCCTACACCTTGGAGATTTTATTTCAATCTTCTTTTTCATGCCCATTTACCAGGACCAGATATTGTGCGCTCTGAACTTCTTAGAGCATTCTTGTCAGCTAAGAACAAAATACGTGGAAGTACAAGCTCTCGTTCCCAATTGACGTAAAAACCCTTTGAAAAACACAACACACACAGAAAATGGAATATGGCTCTCCTCTGCATGAGTAGCTTTACTAATTTCTATTTGCTTACACAACTTCTCCACTAGATTTGAAGCATTCTGGGGAAGGGAGATGTCTCATGGTGGCTCTGTAACTCTTTGGGAAGCCACCCTTGCTAGGAAACAGAAGACTGAATCCAGCAAAGTACAACACGCAAAGTCGTGACTGCAGGTGGCATGATTGTCCCAATTGAATTAATGTAACAAATATTATTCGGATTCCTTGCAAGGACAGTAACTCTTTCCTCAAGAAAAGTACGGGAAAATGTTCCTCTGCTTCTGCTCCTTTTCTTAGCTCTTGTCAAAGCACACACTGGAAAGGAAACAAGTTGAAAGGCATCAAAACAACCACGCCGGCCATCCTCACGGAAGAAAACAAGAATAAGTCTCAGTCAATATCACAAGGAATTTTGTTCCACCCATAAGAGCTGGCCGTTGAATTCAAAACACCTTCATAGTGTCTTACTGAAATATTTAGTGTTATGAAGTGCCATGAAGCAACAAGAAGTTTAAATTAATGTGGAGCAGCTGGAAGTACCAGGGCATTTGGAGAGAAAGGTGGTAACAGTCTAATTAGCCCAACTTACACTTTTCAAACAGTTTTGAGAGGCAGATTTTAAATATTTAAACTTTTTCAGTGGAGTTAGGATGCATATGAATACTAAATACCACATTGCAAGTGAATTATTAGGAAATACAAGCAAAATAACTTTAGAAGCAACATTTTTTCTAAAATTCATGCTTAAATTTTTTCATAGGGAGCTAGATGATAAAAAATACCCAAAAAACAAACAACAAAACCCCACCAGAAATACAATCATGTGAATATCAATAAAAATTTTCAAATTACAATTATCAAAAATTAAAATTACCAGATAACATTTGTTAATATTAAGCCATACTTTTAAATGGTTTCTTCTATAGGAGCCTCTTGGACTATATCCCAAACCAGTTGAGTTCAAAAGTGGAGAAGATTGGGCAGAAGACCCCAGTGAGCCCAATGGCGAGCGATAATGAAAGAATTTTTGCCTGGGATCAGGAAAAGTTATTAGGGTGTTATGGACACCGACAAAAACAACAGGAGGATAAAGTAGACAGAAATAGACAAATTAGGAAGATTAAAAAAGAAATGTTCAGAAGACTAAACTAAACAATTCAGAGAATAAAGTAAATTTTGTTAGCCTTTACATCAGTTATTTGAACTTTTTTCTTCACTACTTTTTCCATTACTATTTCTTGTTTTAGAGAACTTAGACATGGAACTAAAAATGTCTCATACTTTGTAACTCAGTGTGTAAATGGCTAACAGTAAGCAAATCTCTAGGCACTCCGAAAAAATCTCCATGAAACCTGTCATTCTTCATTCCTCAGCTATGGAACTACTCCAGTAAAAAGTAAGATTTAAAAAGATATATAAGAACTGGGAATATTCACCAGCAGATGAACAGGAAGACAGAAAATGCAGACATCAGCTGAAAAATAGTTATGTGAAGGCCACAGCTGTCTGTCTTTATCTAATCTAGAGTTAGCCTTAGAAAAGGAAAAGGCTACCTGACAACACAATCCTAATTCAGCAAGGGAAAAGCAATCATAAAGGAAAATCAGCTGCCTGCCATGATTGTAAAGAAAAAGAAATAAGATGGATGTTTTTATGTAGGGAAAATATAACTTAAAACAAGTCTACTCATCACACTGTAAAGGTGTACGAAAGACAGATTGCAAACCTTTGAGAAATCCAGCTTCTGTTACTCCAATTTTACCGGTTGTCTATTTAAGTTCAATAAAGAGTTAATGGATAAAAAATATTCAGCATGAGCTTTTTTCACCAATCACAGCACCGTTCAGCCTGCATTCAAAACCTCTTTCTTCCCCATACCTGGGAGCTATGACCTCCCCCAATTCCCCTAGGTAATATTGTCCGTTACCTATATAGCAGGACTGTTTATTCCTGGACTATCATCCTACCACAACCAGTGGCCACATCAGGCTGTAGCTTACTTAACTCTGCCTTATTAATTGGCCACTGCCTCACCCTGTTGACCACTGTTGACTCTCTGAGTTGGCTCAGACATCTGTTAGCCCACCACCATAATATACCCAATACACCTGATTTTTGCTGTTTGAGACCCCCACCCCAGGAAAGCCCACAAAGGTTCTGTCGTCTTCCCAGTTCACAGGTCAGCGATGGCAAAGGCCATTACTTCAGCGGTGATTCATGAAACAGTGACAGCAGCTCCCCTTTGCACCTCCTTGCAAGGTTGTTGGATAAGACCACAACTGGATAATAAGATAAACTTTCCCAATAAATTCTGACTCGGTGTCACTCTGCAGCAAACCACAGCATCATTCACCCGTAAATCAATAATGAAGATGTTAGATGGATGTAATTTGCCCACTAAAGAGTACGAAGAAGCCAGGAGCTGCTTCTAAATAAGGTTTTTCTCCCCTACCACCAGATAACCCGAGGTCTGGGCAAGGCTCACTTACTGTTCTCCAGCCATCTTCCAGGATCAACGCATTAGCTGCAAATTTGGATATCCACCTTGTTCTCAATATCTCCAGTCAATTACAATCAAAAGAAACTCATGTTCTTCCATTTGCTCCTACACGTCAACATTATGATCTAGGCAAAGGTCATAATGCTCCAATATCCAAAATCCAGTTAATTGATTCCCTCTGGGTATCAAATCCCTCCAGCACTGCAGTTATTGCTGCATCAATCATATTGCTATTCATACCAAAGAATTAGAAGGATGTCCAAAACACTGAAATCTCTTGCTACTCCTGTCCTCAGCTTCTCCTCCGGCCTTTTCTAAGCACACCAATTTTCTTGATAACACATTTAAAATTCAATTTCCCTCATAGGATTTGATTGTGCCTATAAATCTGAGCCTGGCCTCTGATCAGATCCCCAAAATGGTCCAGCCCCCAAATTACTCCAAAATTCCTGCCATTCTTTCATTTATTTTTATTCATATCTTAACAAAAGACCATCTTTACCCTGTGTTTTGGTATTACTGTGTCCTAGAACCACTGATAACTCACATCAAATTTCCCTATATTGTTCAGATTTCCTTCAGTGGTGTATAACATGTCTACATTTTTAAACTCATTTCCAAGTATGTCAACTTTTATTTTTTTCCCAAGGGGACTACTAACAAAGATATGAGAGTTCCATCCACAAGGTCTTATTTTGTGGTTTGGGTTTTTTTTTTTTTTCACTTTTTGGTAAATTACAAATTCATTCAAATAACAAGGTCCTGCCAAGACAAAATCTCAGTTACCTGTCCAAGCAACTGCTGCAAGTGTGCTGCTCACAAAATATACTTCCAAGCACAAGCATTATTTTAGACCTGAAAAAACTGATGTCAAATGAGACTATACATTCAAATATAAACAAGGATCAATACAGTAATTTGCTGATGAATTCCTGTGGTCAAACATAATACCAATAAACTCTCCCTCAGTTTGAGAGATGGAGGCCCTTGAACGGGCAGTAACATCTTCAGCAATGGTAAGTTGAAGGACCCAACCCCGCTCTCAGCAATTCCTTGCATTGATTTTCTTCTACTTAGAGATATTTGTTCTCACCCTTTAGGTGATTTTATTTTTACTATTTCTCCCCCTAGAAGGGAATCACTGGAAACCTGGCCCATACAGAGGGACCCTGATATAGCTGGAGAGACCTGATTTTTCTCGGGCAAACCTGTGACAATCATGACCTCCCACCACAAGCACCTGAAAAATTGAAGAAGGCAGCATCCCTTCCTGGGTGATTTTCAGCAGCTCAAGCTGAAATGGGAGCTATAGCGAGCTACCCATGAGCCTTTTGTGGAGTCCGGTGAAAGGATTAGTTAAATGGTAAAACACGGTTAAAATGGCAACTAAGTCACAACAGCTGGACAAACCAAAAAATCTCTTGGCCTTAGAGGCAATCGTTTTAGGCTGAGGTCAGACGTGGCCAATCCACAGATAGAGTGAGCACCTATTTGTGTCTGCTGCCTGTTGTTTCTATCATGTCTTTTACATTCATACGTATTTCTTCAGCTGTTTGCAAAGATGATGAAAAACAGTTCACTGTAAAAGATGCAGTTTCTGAAGAAAAAAACGCACAATCATGGACTTTTCAAATTGAAATGTTTTCTAGTCTCCTGGTATAGAGTGTGTCAATGAACTTTCTTTGACTAATTAGAGAAGCTCTTCAAGCAAGGGGTTGTGCTTTCCTACCCTGAGCACAGCAATAGTGTCAATAAATAATAATAATTGCAGGGTGGATTCAACTACAGCTTTTTTATTGCTGAGGAACTCAAAGAACAATTAATGCCTGTACATCTATCAAAGAGAAAGCAACACAAGTTCACCGAACCATCCTAACTGTGTGCATTTATTTAAAATAAAAATTGTATGTAAATGTATATGCAAATTAAGTGTGGCCCTCAAGCTCCTGGGAAGTTGCCAAAAAAGCCTTCAGTGTTGCAAAGTTGAGCATCCTATCTACCATATGGTAGTACCTATCAATCTCGGAAGGGAAAAGATATCAGTTCCTCATACAGATGGCACCCATCACAGTACCTGTAAAAAGTTTGGGGACCTAACAATGAAAATGAGGCCTTTTCGATGTTCTGAAAAGCATTCATCTTTCTAATCACAGTTTAGCCATCAATACTACAGTAATAAGACGCAAACAGTAATACTAAACTATAGCTAGCACACCTAAAATTCTTCTAGGAGGATTTATTAACCAATGATAGAAAAAGTAATATATTTACATGGACCTTTCTTCATTAGTTTGTGCGTTTTACCAGGAATGTGTATCCCTGGGATAGAATAGGTACATCTACATTAATGAGTTAGTTCAGATCCCCAGTGGTCCCTGCTGATTGCTCCTTGATTTGCATTAATAGTATCGAGACTCCAAATAAACAAACTGGATTTCTTCTGCATAAAACAACCAATTTCTGAAACATTTATAGGCTTCAGCATTGTGGTTTCACTCTGCCTGTGAGCTCCCGCTGCCCCCCACTATGGTTCAGGTACACGTACCCAGCAGCAACAGAGGACCCAGAAAAACATTGAAAGCTGGCTTTGCTGCGGCAAGTACATGTGTGTTGCAAAGTATCTCAACTTTTCTCAGCAGTTTGGGGGTTCTCACTTCTCTGGAAACGGAGTTTGGAGAGCTGATTTTCACTTTGGTATTGAGCAGTCATGCCAAAGAACGTTCCCGTTCTCCCATGCATACCATTAGCACAGTGTACATCTGAAAGAATGTATTTATATATCTCAGAATGTGAAGTGCTGTGTAATTAGGAGTTTAGATGAGAAATTATCGCAGAGAAACGGGGCTTGGGAGTTCTATCATCTGTTCGGCGCACCGCTCGCGCGGCTCCGTGAGGAAGTTGCACGTACACTGCACGGCGCTTTCCCTATTTATAAAGCGCCGAGAACATCGCCACTCTGCTGCGAGGCCCACTCAGTCAAGCTGTGTGAATATTTTGTAATGGATAACTCATTTGCAAGATTTTGACTCTCTGTCTGTTTACATATTGCTCTTTAATGGCGAGGTACTGATTCCCACGGCCTCTGCTTGAGCAAACCACGCGCTGGAGAGGATGGGAGCTTCCCTGGCTGCGGGCAGAGCGCGGATCTTGCGATTTGGCTCGGTGGGAGCTGAGGGTGCCCGGAAAGATCAGGCTCCCAGGAAGGGAAAACGGTTAACGCTGCGTTGACAATATGCCTTAGCTGGATACATTGCCAAACAAGATGTATAGATTTTGTGTAGTGTTGCCTGTAATCAACCTACGGTGGTATAATTAAGGGACTGGTTTAGTTTGGATATAAGAAATGAACTCTTTTTCTCAAAAGCAAAATTTGTCAAGAGTTTGGTCTTTTTTTTTTTTTTTTACTCTAGCTTATTATCTTGCAACTGAAGAGAACGTTTATAATTTCTGTTCTTTCTGTTGTAAATTGTGCAGCGCCTGAAGTTAAAAAATATCCGGCGAGCACACTTTGATATTGCACTCTACATGATTAGTACAGGTCTGTTGGTAACATGAAATCAGTTCAAACAATGGATAAAAATAAATCATTACTAGGTACACTAGATTTGAGATGGAAAAGGCATTAATGGTTGTTAAATGAGGTATACTGCATAGAAGGATTATATTTTGAATGGTATTAAAATTGCTTTGGGAGTGAATATTCTAACTAATATTATTATTTGTATACTTGAACCGTGGTGAGATGGGGTTGTATTCCTGGAGAGAGTTTATGAAAAGTACAAATAGATTCTCAATGCCTTTTTTTTTTCCTTTTACATTCTGAATAATAAGAAAGTAAGCTACACTTACAGTGTATGAACTGCAGCTTTATCTATTTTTCACTACGATTCAAGCAAGTCAGAAATTTTCTGAAACAGACTTTTTTATTCATAAAAGCATTCTGTTCCATGAATGCCAAAGGTTTTCATAAAAATACATTAGTCGCAATTTAAGTTTTAACAGAACAGTATCTCAGATCAAGTTGGAATTTGGGGAGAGAGGAAGGGATTCAGAGAGAAATACCTTCTGATGCCACAAGTAAATATTTCAGAAAAATTCTATTTCCCCCAAATCAGCAAGAGAATTTTTATTTGCAAGAGTGCAATAAAACAGAGAGTGCCGGGGTCCGACTGCTGTTGCTGTCCTTTGCAGCTGGAGACAGATTGGGGTCTGTCTCTTTTCAGAAGTCCCCTTGATCCGAGACAATCTCCTAGCACTCTTCCAAGTCACAATATAAATATTTAGTGAAAGTTTACGTATGGCGAAATCTCAGTCCCAGACTCACAAGTACAAGCTGGTTGGGTATTGGCTTAAAGTCTTCGTAGTAGCTACACACTTGTCTTAACTGTACTTTCTAGTAAGTCCTTGTGGCTGCCATGTAGAGGACACAACCCCAACCTCTGGCTCTTGCCACCTGCCAGCACCATGCCCATCTTCTCCTTCTCCCCTGCCCAGGCTCTGCCAAGAAACTTGAACACACATATTTTGCTCCATTCTCCAAAATATGCTGCAGGACATATCTTACTCATTTCTTATCCTAACTCCTCTTTTTGCTGCCTGGGTTTTTTTGATTGTTTCTTTTCCCAATTTTTACCTTTTCAGCTGAGAAATTATTTCTAAAACGTGATGCTTTTCTCCACTGTATGTCTTCGTTTTGGTACTGTGCCATTGTTGACAGCAAGTTGGCAGACTGTCAGATTGTTTTCAGTAAGTTATACCGCATTCAAAGTTAAAATGGGACCATTTATCCATGTTTGTATTTCTGGGACCATGGTTTGTAGAAACAATTCATTCCAGGAATGGAACTTTTGTTATCATTTGCAGAGGAACATTTGGCAGAATAGGCCCATTAAAAAAAAAAAAAAGCATTGCAAAAAAAGAGAAAAAACACCGCTGTGCTTTTTCAATTCCTCCATCTTTGGGTTATCAATAACTACAGTTTATGTTGCCCCCATATTCTGAAAAATAGATCTCCCCCTTTCAGATCCACCTCCTCTTTCATTACTCTTTCGTTATAGCCTCTCTCACACATAGGTATGAGTGAAAGCAAAGATTATCTAAAATTTTCATGTAGTCTAAATCTTTTTAGAATAAGAACAGTGGAGCTATGATTTGGAATCAGGCTAAGACTGAATTAATGTTTGACGGATCCACCCTGCATGAGGGCTCTGAAAGGCTTCAATTGGTGTATTAGGACTGGGGAAAGGATGTAATTTATCTCGGATCACAGGCTGGAAAATAACTCAGAATAAAAACTTGCTTGAAAGAGCTTCCTTTTTATTTGCCTATCAGCTAAATGATGGTTGTTTTGTTGTTGTCCCCCCGCCCCAAGATTAGAGTGGATGAAGTTTTTATCTAATTGCGAGTACTTTTCACACAAAAAAGAAATTCTGGGAATTAATCTAATCACAAATTCAGATCTCATCTGCTAAAAAGGACCACAAGAAGGAGATTTTTCCAATATTTGTTTGAAATTAAATGCATTTCAGAAATGACGTGTTTTGCTTTGATACTTTAAAAATGGAATTTCTGTGTCTTTATTTTTTAAGTAAAATTTGAAAAGAAATGGATTCAGAGAAAATGAAAATGTTAAATAATTCAAGACTAATCAAAGCATTTCACTTCAGTCAACTGTATCAGGTGAATTTAGATTTCAATAACCTAAAAGTATTAGTAATTCTTATTAATATTTTTAATCTTTTTTTTCTTTTTCTGTCAAGAAGTCCTTGTCAATTCTTGTTTAACGTGTCCCTTTCCATGTTTCTGTTAATTTTTGTATTCTCACCTGAAACAAAACAAATTCATTACTTGCCTAGCCCCATCGCAGACTAATGACGTCATAAGAGTAAATGTCAGTAAGGCTACAGATTGTCTCCCTTTCTTCTTTCGGACAAATTTCACAAATTCATCTGACTAATCATTTGTATTAAACCTGCTACATATTTTGTTTCTGTTGAACCAGAAAGTTTTAGTCTTGCTTAAAATTTTCTAGACTTTTAATGGCAGAGTTATCTGGTGTCACAGAATCATAGAGTAGTTTGGGTTGGAAGGGACCTTTCAAGGTCATCCAGTCCAACTCTCCTGCAGCGAACAGGGACATCTTCAACTCGATCAGGTTGCTCAGAGCCCCATCCAGCCTGACCTGGAATGTTTCCAGGGATGGGGCATCGACCAGCCCTCTGGGCAACCTGTGCCAGTGGTTCACCACCCCCATTGTAACACCCTCCAATCTTTCATCACCCTCATGTCCTGAAAAGATTCAGTACAAAATTCGAGGTCTGTCAATTCTCTCTTGGTTTTTTGCACCATAAAAATTTCCAATTTTTACTTACATAGAAGATTCTGTCATGTAATTTTTAACTTTGATGGTAAAAGGATATGATTTTTATAGTGCCTTTATGTCATTGTTTCCCATCAGTTATATTCCCCTGCAATTTAATGTAATCAACAAAATTTGAAAACTTGCTTTCAGTAATACGTACTACCCTGTAATTTTTTACATAAACATCTGTGGACCTAGGATAATTTCTAACATATCCCACCACTAACCTTCCCAGCTGTTACAGGGTCCATTGATTGCTGGTGTGCTACACTTTAGTTTGTGTTTTTTAGCCAATTTTAAATCCATTAAACCAACTTTCCACTTATTCTGTGGCTCCACATCTTAGCATTAACCTCTTCTAGGAAACACTGTCAACAGATATCTGAAAATGTAAGTATAGGATGTTTCTTGCGTTGCCTTGTCCATCCTGGCAGAAATAATAATGATAAAGGATTCCAGTATATCTGTCAGACATGAGGACTTTCCCCTCCTCGCATTATATTTACTTTCTGTAATCAGGCAGTACTTGTCCCAGTGTAACTTTCATTTGGTTCCTTAAAATATTATTCAGGACATTCTCCACAGTTTATGCCAGAAGAAATATTCTTTCCCCATGTGTCCCTGGACCATTTTTAAATAATGCCTTTCTATTAGATTTTGCAAGTCTTCAAGGATCTGAAATTTCTAATAGAGTCTCCAATTTCCCTTCTTACTTCCTTTGGCTCTCTTGGATGTATTTTGTCTGATTCTGATGTCCTATCAATTTTTTAAAAGCATCTAATCTTTTAATAGCCAATTTGCGTGATATCTTCATGCTTCCTAATTCCTCATTTTCAAGCTCTTAAATCTGGTGTTGGATTTATTCAAATGCAGGGGACAGGTGTACAGAAATTGACTCAGAAAATTTTACTTTCTTTTATTTCTCCACTTTATTATTTCTGAGAATGCTCTGGATTTTTAATAATGTAACAATTACAGTCAATGTTAAATTACATTTTGGATACTTTGTAGAATATTTTTAGTTTAAATTTAATTTTGTGTACCTACATGATATTTATGGTATTACAGTGATGCCCACTAACCTTGCTGGAGGTAAAATTCTGACAGCATTTCCATCTGAAGCCAGTGCTGCAGTTGTAACTTAGCTGTGAAAACCAGCCCCAGGCTAAAATAAGGCATTGAAAGTTTTCTCCAAAGACTGTTTATTTGGAATTTTTTAATGGTTTGCATTAAAAAGAATGAGGCTTTTTTTAGTATACGCTTAATTTGAAAAAAAAAAAAATTTAAAAAAAACTTCATAAAGAACTTATGCAGACCATTAGTGCATAATGTGGACCAGACTTCGTATGTGTATGTATCTTTTTAAATGATTAACCGCAATGTGAAATTATTAGGAACAAGAAATTGGCAGAAGTAGGGTTTTTTCAAAGAACAGTTTAATGAGGATAAATTAAAAAAAAAAAAAAGTCAGCCTTTGTTAGACTGAAAAGCTATTTTGAAGTCAGTGAAATTCTTGCAAAAACGTCAGAAGCACCCCACAAGGTGCGGTAAAAGGATCTCCGCTGTTACGTGCTCATGGATCTGTCTCAGTCTGGTAAGAGCTCCAGTTCTGCACCCGTTCTGTGCAAAGTGCTGAGGACATCTCAGCCGTGATTAAGCCATCAAGAGCCTCAAAACACCAGAACTAGTAACCAAGAGTCACCGAACTCATCTCATGGATGGGGTTAACGGTGCGCAGATGACGATGCCTTTAGCTGTTGCATCTTCGGTCTTATGATGTGCCAAAAAGTGGAGTGCTAAATCTCAACAGGCTGCATCCTGTAGTGGGGACGCAGAATCCAGGTTTGTACAGAAGTTGTGCATCCAAATTTCAAATTATTGTCCAAAGGAAAACCCATTCAGCTGGTCTTACAGTTGTCTCAAGGCTTTAGATGCCGATTGACTGGGACAAGATTCAGTTCACCTCACGAAAACGGTCACCATAGCTCAGGAAGTGCTATTTTTATTCAGCTATTTATGGGTCCTCTCCATCCCTCTCCTGATCCATGGGTCAGCCTTTCCCCTTCAGACTTGTAATTTTAGTATTTTTATAATGCAATTACATTACACCATGACAAAAAGTGAAACAGAAGCAAAACAGTTTATGATTAACAAGTGGTAAGAAAGAGTAGACCTGTAACCTGTAAGAATTTTGTATTCCCAGAGATTTCCTCCTTGTTGCTACTGACCTCAAAGAAGCCTTGGTTCATCTACCTGCCCCGTCATGCAGCGCCAGGTAAGAAATTCAGGGAAAGAAAGAAATCCTCTGCTATATATATCTCTCTCTATATATCTCCAGTACATGTATAGAGAGTGTATATATATACACATATAAAGTGATGTCACTTTCCCCAAAAACGCATATTCAGAAACCAGGAATTAAGAGGGGAAAGCTGAACATCTCCCACACACTCGGCATTTCAGAAAGTTCATTTTCTGTACTGCTGGGAGAGCCACGGCACAACACCAACTGCTCATGACCTCGCTCTTTATAAGGAACCTCCTACACGTGATCCGTAACGTCGCCCTTTGCCAGCATGGGGGAACCGAACATAAACACCCACCGCGACCTTGCTGTTCAGAGCTTTGTATGATAAAGCGTGCCAAGGGGACTGAACCTGGTCACGAGCTGCTTCTGCTTTGGGAAATGCCTGACAAGTGGTGGAGTAGCCATGCAAATAACCACAAAACAAGAAAATTGTAAGGATCGGGGTTCACATTCACAAGCGTTGCAATTCCTTTGCCAATACTTGATAAAGAAAGGTATGACCTACACAAAGCCAACAGCTGAAAACCGTGTTTCCGAACTGTTTTATACGTTGATTTCCATCCCACCAAAACCAGCCTCTTCACCTCCAGAAGCTCATGGCAAGCAGAATAGGCATAGACCTGAGAGCAAATTACTTTGCAACGTGAATGGCTTCTCAAAAAATTCGTACACATTTTTTAAATCAATTTTTTAAACCACTCCAGAAAATGAAATCCATGTGTCCGTTCTTCTGTCTCCGTGCGCCTGTCATACCTTCACTGGTGCCACTGGCTGTGAACAGCAAACTGCAGCTGACAAAACACCTAAGTCTTGGTGATAGTTTCACAGCAGGCAGCAATATGCTCTGATCCAAAAAGGAGTTGTAGCAGATTTAGCGGATCAGACCTCAGGAAAAACATCGCCCCTCCACCCCTTATCTGCAGAATCCCAAAGGTTCGGGCAGCTCCTGAGAAAGTGGAATACCTGAGCTCAAAGCTCCAGCCCCAGTGTCTCCAGGAAAGAATCTGACTCCTGAGACTGGGCCCCTAAAACCTTCTTACTGAGCTCTCCTACATCAAATAAAACATGTTTATTAGGTGAGGGAGCTTGTTTAACAATCAGGTTACATTCACTCACGGTCACCTGGGAAACATAGGTTGCGGCCCTTGATATAATAAATCATTATCAGGATTTTGAACACATTTGAACACATGGGATGTTTTGCCCCATGCTGCGTTTTATACAGAAAGATCTGAGCAGTTTGCATCTGGATCTAAATTGCCTTTAGGTTTTTTGGAATATTTGTAACTGCTGTTTCAAGGCATCTCTAATACACAGCTCGCTCGTGATGTGCTGAGGCAACGTTGAGGTTTGCTTCCTAGCTGCTTCAAGTGTATAGCTTTATGAATGAGGGCACCTCCTATTAGCATATAGAGAAGAACCAGATACACCGAGTTGAGCACAGAAGTGAGGATGCTGAACACTGAAGGTCATGCCATGGTGCTTCATTCATTCAAATCTGAATGTCACAGATAAGATAAAATCAGATTTATATTTAAAAACAAGCCAAGGCTTAACATTATTAATCTAAGGCATGTTCCAAAGTAAGTTTCTCAAAGCCTTCTAAAAAAACTCAAGTCCCAGTAAACTTTGGTCATTAGAAAATGTTACCTTCAAAACACTAAATGTATTCTTCAAAACACAGACTAGACACAGCTGTCCTCACTGTGTGGACTTCGCCAACTACCTCTCCATGCCACAGGTTGCGTATTTTGAAATAAGGGTTATAATAAAGACAGAGAGACAAGCTTGTCTGCATCCATTACACATGTAAAGACACCCTGTAACAGTGAACAGAAAGTTTCTGGTTTTATTTTTTTTACCTGGACAACTAGGAATTGCAATCATAAAGACATTTAGACTTTTTGTGTATTTGTAAAATGTACTGAATTCTATCATTTTGTTGCCACCTGCTCCAAGATTAGCTACAACATGTTTCTGCTGTAAGAATAAACACATCACACGGTGTCATAGCATCTTCAGAGAAATTTCAAGTAAGAAAATCTGTGTTCTTCAAAACAGGAGCCAACAGGGTCTGCAGAGGTCACAGGAGTCCACCAAGTTACCCACCTAACTAATACAAATTTACACATAGGAAAGTCTAAATAGTTGAAAGCAAATCTGTTGTTGCTGCAACACCGGAGCATGTTGTTAATAGGTACGACAAAGCAGTAATAGCATACCAGCATTTTTTGTATTTCCACTTCAAACAGCAAATCCGACTGAATTTACCTAATACTTCAATAATCCAATTATAACACTTTACCAGCAGAAATCATCAGCACATAAGCCTCAGAGTCTGTTAAATTAGGACTGTGTCGAGCTGCTCACCCAAGATGCATTTCAAGCTCTGGCGAACAAGTTCCTCCAAGATCATCAGGCTCAGCTTATGCCATCACACTGGCTATAAGGAAAGGGCATAAAAGCACCGCTTTGAACACAGGGCTACCAAGCTAAGAAGAAACCCGCGCTAGCCAAGGCAGTGATGATAGCTGCAAGCCACCGAGCAACATGGTAAAGATCACAGTTTTCAAATCAAACTAGAACACAACCAATTTCTCAGTTTGTGGCTTGGCAGAAATGGTACATTTTGGTGTCAACCTCAGAAACCGCTGATTTATTGATGAAAGTCTATTTACACTAAATACTGTGTGTTCTAAACACAAATAGCTGATTTTTTCAATACTGGAGGATTTAGTGCCCATAAGCGTAATTTCATTTATCTTTTCACATTCATATCGCTTCCTTTTACTCCCTTACACCATAAATCTGTGCTCAGTGACTGCAGTTCTTGCATATCAGTCTAACGCCTTTTTCTCCTTGCATGTAGTATTTATTTAATGGATCAAGGGAACTATCCTTCAAACAAAATGGGGTATTCTATTCACAGTTAGAACATTAATATGTCAGTAAAGTTACTCTCCTTCAAAGTAGTAGAAAATAAATCTTGAAGGTTTAGATTCATACAGACCTGTTAATGAGCAATGACGGTGTGATTTTTCAAAAATTACGTGACCCAGTCAATTCCTAAAATTTAGACAAGAGTTTCAGTCCATATTTTAGTAATTACAGCAGAAATACTTTATAAGATTATGATAACAAATAGCTTTCTGAGCATCGAGTGTTCATGAAAAGTAACTTGTTACTCAGGGAAGGCTTAGAAATGTGCGATGCACTACGACCAGAGAAAGACTTGTGTCAGAGAGAGTTCCTAGTCCTAAAAAGTAAAATTAAACCACAGATTAAATACTACCCACAGAGTAAATATTGTTCTGCTTCCACAAACTGGTGCCTCTATGCACAGTTTTATTCCTCAAAGCATCAGAGGTTCAAGCCAATAATTGAGCTGGATCCACCTCTAATTTTTTTGATAAATGTATGGTTAAATATCAACAGCAATTAATAGAGTATTTTGAAGGACAGTTTATTACTGTAATTTTTGTTGACATTTTGTGTGTGGTATATTTTACTTTACTAATTAAATACTGTGAAATATTTTCTGAGAGTTAATACATTTCACAAAATTTCCAATTTATGAATAAGTCAAATGCAGAATATTTATTCCTGTAGCTACATGACGATATAAAAGGGATATGGGATAGAAGAGGTGGACTGGATAGAAAGAAACACAAACTTTATCTACTCCATGTTTGGCAGTTGGCTATGGAAAATATAATCCAGCCATAAATCTATGAATAAACCCTGAATTTGTATTGCATTATTTTTAAAATAATTGCATCATTTTCACATCTCCTAAAATGTGCCATAAATCCATAAAAATTATCCATATGTTATATATCTAGGAATGAATTAATTACTTTTCACTGTACTGTAAAATACAGATAAAGGAACTCTACCCAGAAAGTTAAAAATGCCTTTAATAGATGCTTTTCCATATGCATAATAAGGAATTATTGCACCAAGGGATTATCTAAAAACTGAATTTATATGACAAACAGTTAAAAAGGGAATTTAAACCGATGTTTCTATCTCCATAAGAGCCTGTTTGGGTGCTCACATCTGGGAACAGATGTGTAGAAGTAGAAGTTACCTGTGCCGACAAACCTAGCACAGCTCACAGGGCAGCCTTCTGAACAGCCCTGATCCAGCGGTCCTCGCCTTTCCGTGAAAGAGCTTTTATTACGTGCTTAAATGCAACCCACAGCAATTTTAAAAATATTCTGATGGTTTATGACAACAGCGTGAAGACCCTCACATGCAAGGACTATGCACCCTTTTGCAATGTTGGTAAAAAAGACAAGACCTCTGACAGGGAGGAAAAGAAATGAAAAGGAAAAATCACTACAGAAAAACTGGGTTTCTTGTAAAAGGCCTTTTCAAACTCATTCGTTCTTTAAATATTAAGATATTGGATATCCCTGTCCAGTAGGGTTTCTAAATATGTTTTTCAAAAAAGGAAATTAAGAAAGGCAATCACAAACCTGGAATATGTTTTTAAAGACAATTAAAACAAAATAACATCTGCAGATTCGCCATAGCCCATCAGTTCAACCACATATTCCTCTAGTTACCACTGCCCCATCCGTTGCCACCTAATGCTAATTTGCCAAAAGGGTCACCAAAGCAGTACGTGGGAAACGCAAGGCGCAGAGCCTGGCTTGTACCAGCTTGTCGCGCCAAGGCCGATGGCTCGGGGCGGGGAGCGCGTGGGGGTGCGGGTGCGGGGATTACCCACCCACAAAGGGCAGGAAAAAGCCGGGGAGTGGAGAGCACTTAAAAGCGCCAAAGTTTAGATGCTGAGTATCTGGAGGACAGCTGGAAAAGATTTAAGGAGTGTTTCAATCTCTCTCCAAGCAAGGGTGCCAGCAAAAAACAAACGTAGCTCGCTCGCTCTATATATTTGTCGTGACAAAAGCTAATTCTCAACTTGTGGATGTTTTTAATATTTAGACAGAAAAACCTGGCTCTGAAAATGTATTCAAGTAGTGTTATGAAAAGGGAAGACTGATACCTCAAAAAACAGAAGGGACAAAGTAACGTGAAATCACAGCAGCGCTCTGGCTGATCCAAGACTAAGAGCCACCCCCCACCCCCCAGTCCCCACTAAATCTTGGATATTGATGAAATTATGGTTGTGCCCCGAGACAAACATTCCTGATTAATCCCTGCAAAGCAGTTAAAGCTCGCAAAAGAAGCACCGAGGCCAGGGTGAAACATACGGAGGCTGAATACGCCTATGGTGGTGTCGGTAGATTTGGGAACATACAGTATAACAAAAAAGGTCCGAGGTGAAAACGTTGCAGTAGAGAAAGCGAGAGACCCAAAGAAAATAGCACATAGAAACAGGCATGCTGTGACAAACAACTTGTGTCAAGGAAAAGCCCAACGTTCAGACGGAGGTCCAGGCTTTTAATGGATTACCCTGCTTGGGAAGAGATTTTAACCAGACATAAAGAGCGCGGAGTGTGAAGAAATAGTACAAGCGGTATCACTGCCTTGGAGCAATTTTTCCAAGGACCACATGGACAGTACAAGAGGGAAGAAACAAACCGCTGATGTGTGACATTTACTAATTCTGTACTGAGTACCTACATCAATAAGCTGCTAGACGTAGACAAGGGCCAAACTAGGCAGCCAGTATGATTTGGGTTTCTAGAAGCTGCCAGCACCTCAGATGTGCTTAGGATTGCACAAAAAAGTCTCGGAGAGAGGCAGTGCTAAAACATCTAGACCTCCAGCTACCAACTTATAAAAGTGTCAAGCCTCATGAGAAAAGTTGTACTACAGCTTTACCCCAGATTTATATCTTAAATTGGGATTTTAAAGGACGTTGACGCTATGCGCACACCACGCGGAGGTGACATGTCAAACTCCTCGTACATAGAGCCAGACCTACAAAGCACTCGTAGCAGAAACAGCATTTGTGGGGGCAAAAAAACCAGCACCTGGGTGAGAACAGCATACAGCTTCACAAACACCTTTAAACGGATATGGCTTCATCTCTGCTATAGTTTTCAGCCACCACAGCAACTCATGCAAGACGGTCTGTGAGCAGATCCTGACATCACCACGTAAATCAGTGATTTTTCTCTATCTAGAGACCATTTCCTTTAATGGTGTGTTTGAACAGTGGCAAGCATAGCTGAGGTCTCCTTGGTTGGGACCTTTAGGAATTTTTTCAGTACAAAAAACACAAACAAGTAGCTAATAGCCATCTATCACACCTAAAATCCATCCAGTAATCACTCTGTGGTGCAGCCGTGCCTTTTATGTGGTTTGTTAAATGTCTTGCATAGCGTGTGGGTGTTGCATAAGTAATAAATAATAATAACTAATATTTGTAATGCTCTTATAACAGTGGCTAAACCACTAACATGCTGACTAATACTGTCTCATTGGCTCCCTATACCGTCTGCAATCTATCTGCATTCATCTCGGCTCCTACACGAAAAGCTAACAACCTGAGTGTAACACGGGAGAGGCCCTCCTACAGAGAGGTGATAATGAAAATGGCAAGATAATAATACTAATAATATTTCCATATGGACACATACGTTTTACAACAGGACATTTTTTCACAACAGACCATGCCTTTGAACATGTGTTACCTTCATCTGCCCTTTCCGTAGACCCAATATCCCTGAGATTATTCAGCCACGGAGTCGATTGCACGTCTCACCTTAGAAAGGCAGGAGCCAGCCCAGGGATGTGCCTGTAGGATTATGCTTGTATTTAACCCAGTTACGCTTGCACCTGATCCTGTTTACATGTCCCTGCTCCTGAGGAGCTGGGGGAGCTGCTCCTCTCTTCCTGGTGCCTCCTGGGGCTGCCCTGGCTGGAGGGTGAAGCAGCGTTGGGCTTCTGAGTATGGACTCCAAGAGCACTGAAAGCAAAGCAGATAGAGGGGAAAACACAGAAGGAGTTGAGAGGCAACAGGGAAAAAATTATCTCAATACAGGGATGTAGAAAAGTAAAGAGGTCTCTTACTGTTCTGTTGGTCAACAGTTTTGACCATCAGAAAAGAGCAGGTGAGATGGAGGGACTCACCTCTGACTCCTGCACCGTTGACAAGTCCTAAAGGATCTGTCAAAATGCTCTAAATACATCTTTTACCGAGCTCATCCTTGCAAGACTGGAAATGAAAGATAAACCATGATCTGATTTGACACCTCTCTTTATCACGGGTGGAACCAAGCCCCAGATTTTTAATACTAACGCTTTGGGACATTTAAAATCCACATGCGAGGCTTGGCGCTCTCTCTGCTGTTTACATGATAAAGTGACATTCTAATTCAGTCTATCTCATCAAATTCATGATTTCAGAAGTTTCTTTAACCATGTCTGCAACATCACGCGAACTTTTCAATACCTCCATGTCAATACATGCCAGTTGCTTAGGGTTATTTTTTTCCTGTTGGAAAGAAGGTCAAAACAGCAATGAAAATGTATTAGGGGGAAAAAAATGCATTCAAGTAACGTTACTTATTTCTGGACTCAAGATGCCAGTCTGTCTTTAAATCACACGGCTGAGTATTCAATTCACAAATACAATGAGGGTACTTTTAAATTTTAACTGTCATATTCTGTTATGTTGCCTGATGTTAAATTGCATTGTGCTAGCAGTGAATGGGATAGGACAGAACATAATTCACTGCATTATAAACAGTATAACATAACTTGACAACTGGAATTTGAAAGGAGGAAATTCTTAACTGTAGGATCACATTGTACATTCCTATACATTTACAAACCCAGCAGCAAAAGATCCAAGCATAAAAGCTGATAATGTACCTATTGCCAAGAAATAAATGTTGTTTCATTTGTGTGGCATGCAGATAATTGGGGGTCGTTTTCTTTACATTTTAATTTCCTGGCTGCACAACTGCCACTTTCCTTCCCGCGCTGCTTAGGGAGGTACTTGGTGGTGCTAATCTGAAAACTTCTTTCATACCTAAGCCGCAGAGCAGCATTCACTTCTACGGAAGCTGTTTTGTTTGCTCTCCTGGGCTAAAATAAAGAATGAAGTAACACATTTCTTCAACATGAATATGCTAACAGCCATAAATCTGCTCCCTGGCATTACTGTAGAACAAACCATAGTAAATGTTTAAAAATGTGCTCCTAAAATAAGCCCTGACTGAGCTTTGATGTCGCTTTATTTAATTCACATTGGCATTGCATACACAGCTCAGTTTACCAGAGAGGATTCATTCTTTACTGAAGCATAATTACATTATCAGATATTCAGTAGAGGCCATAAACCACAAAATGGAAATTAGACCGTCAATGGCCATTTTATACTACAAGGATTATTGTATTTTAACGTTTGTGTTGTCAACCACTGTGCCGGCAATCTAGCATGTGGACCCCAATTTTCAACATCACTCTAACCTGAATAAAATTTAAATATATGAACACCAAATTGAACAATCAATAACAATCTTTTAAGCTATATAAGCTTCTGACTGGCAGCAACAGCGCAGAGGCAAATCAATCGGGAAGCTCTGTTTTCCTTTCTAGTCCTACGCATTTCAGGCTGAGGTAAACTTATTTCGGTGCATTGTTTCCCCATCTTCTATATATATATATAAAAAAAAAAAGTGAGCTACAGCTTTCTCTTCATTGCCTACTCAGATTTGTAAATGGAATTTATTGCATGCAATGTCCTCTTATAGATTAAATTAATGTTATTGTAAAGAGGTTTAATGCCCAAAGATATTTATGACTCATGCTGAGAAAGAAGCTGTACTCAGTTATGATGATTAATATAATTTTCCCAAGTTCTCACAGATGAAATTGCTCCATGTGCATATTTTGAGTACAAAACAGATAACCATAATTCTAAGAAAAGGCAACCATGACTGTGTTACTGATGCATCATTGGGAATTAGCAAGTTGCTTGTGGAGCACATGAAACGTTTTTGTTGGATTTGGTTTCCACTTGATAGGCAATGGGAGAAGCAACATTCACATCATGACAACCTGTGTTTGTGTTTTGATCTTAGCATAGCAAAAATGAGTGCTTATAGATAGTTAGCTTTTATGGCCAACCACTAATAAGACAGGCTGTGATTTAAAATGAAATGAGATAGGATTTGACAACTTATATCGAGAAACTGAAGATTTACTAACTCCTCTGGCACATGGGTTTGAAAATGGTGCAATCTCTATGTTGTTGCGGTTAAAGCCTAAAAGTGGATCACACGTATCTGATTAGAAGAGTTCTCCAACAGTTTTGCAAGGTCAGTGAAGATTAAACTAAACATCTCAGCTCCTTACCTTTTGAGGGTCAGCACTCACTAACAATAAAGATTACAAATGTTCATTTAACATTCTGCCTATTATGGACTTAACTTTACCATAACTAGATTAAAGTGCCGTGACTGTTACTGAGTCCAGTTCCAAACTGTGAATTTTCTTTTCAGATGTTAGCTAATCTTTTTGTTGTCCTGTGAGAATAGCAAACTGGAATCTGTGTAAAAAATGGGGACATTCTGAAAAGGTAATAGACTGCATTAATTGAAAAAATTATTTCCTGCAACAGAGATATGTTGATTCCTGGCATTTTTCCTTCCTCTTGCATTTCTTTATATTACGCCTAAGAAGATAGGAACTAGATAAATCAATGTTATATATTACCTGAGTTGAAACAATTTTATAATTTAACTTTGAATGATTGTCTGTGCACTGGAGACCATAAATGTTATAGATAGTAGGGACTCAATACCCTTTCTGCCAAAACCAAAGACTTCCCAGCCTGGGCCAGAGAGGACTGAATTTGGTCTGAAAGTGCAGCGGACAATGTACAGCCACAAAGGGACTCCCAATATCACTGTCGGCTGTTGCTGGGACGAGGTATATTGTAGGATAGTACAGTCATACGAGTTGACAGAAGTGCCAAAAAAAGAGTTCCTCTGAATTTTTCATACACTGCTAGTACAATGATAGTGCAGGAAGCCAATTTTTCAAGAAAGGCTTAAAGTGAAGGGCCTCTGTAGGTCCCATTGAGGTAGGACCTTAAGGTTACGCATGCCTCGACCTTACTGACTTTCTTCAGGCTTTGCAGAAAGCAGGAGTAAGAGTACATGGTACAAATGCTCGAATGCTTTGTTGTACATTACTTCAGTGGACAGTGAGTAGCTGATGTTAAATCATTTTTTTTTCCTCTCTGTAATATTTAAGATTATCTTTATAAACATCTGTGGCATAAATGTTTCATAGAGGAAATACAAATATATTTCTTTCTCACTTCATCATATGGTTGGCCCCATGTTTCAATTTCCAGAGCCCTTTTGAAAACCACATGCTATAAGTTAATTAGTTAAATCTGGTTGTGGGGGTTATCTATTTTTACCTGCAGTTATACATGAAACAGTTAGATGTGAAATATTGATTGTTCATTAATGTGGGGGATATCTCCCTTAATAAATTTTATGATGGTTCTGGCTCTTAGAGTATAGTAACTCTGAAGAGGTCTAGGGAATTTTAACTAGCTTTTAAAGTCGTAAATGTTATTTCAAATTTCTTGACATCTGAAGTCAATATGAAGGTGTTATATTAAAAAAAAAGCCTAAAAATACATCTAAAGAAAACAGCAATATCACTGTATTCATTAATATATGTCATAAAACCTACAGATATTCTTTTCAATTTCTAGTTAGTTAAAATGAGAATATACTACTCTTTACAAACACATTCTCTTTCTATTGGCTTCTCTGGAAGCTGGTCTGTATTTGGGATGCTTATGTTTATCGATTGCTCCAAATGAGTCAACTCATTTATGGTACAGCTACTAATAGCAATAAACATAATTTTCTACAATGTTATAAAGTAATGCAAATATTAATTTTAAAATAGGAGGTAATAACTACAGCTTCAGAAGTCCAGAAAATTCTTAACTCCCAAATTACTTCTGCCTGAAGACTGAATACGAATGCACAGAAAACACAAACCAGGTGGAATACAGTTCTCAGAAAGCAATGAGATAATTTGTAATACCAGTGCAGTTTATTGCATCTGTAGATAACATAAACACTCTATATTTGTTTGTGAAAGTTACTGCTGAGAACCGCATGATGTATCAATACAGCTATCATGCTTCAGGACAAATCTTGATCACAATGGGATTTCTGACACTTCACTAATATACGGAGATTCCATCCTTAGCAACAACATTTTACAAGATTTACAAAAGCGATGTAGTATAATCATGATTTTTAAAAGGAGAACATTGTGGAATGGTTGAAGTTCTTCATGGATAGTATATCCAAACTCAAATCCATTCAGCCTAAAAAATATGCTGTTCTGCTACCTCACCACTTGCACTCTTAGATGTCAAATCCCTTTCAATCACAAAAAATCCAGTCCATCATGCTGAGTTTTATTCACAGTAGATGATACTGGATGTTTGCAAAGGTTCAAAAGGTATTTTTGGGGGGTCCTAGTTAAAAAAGGACATTTGAAAAATTCAAACAATGCACATTCTTCCAAACTAATGTAGAACCTGGTTGCTATGGAAGTCCACACAACACATCAAATTATCAGAGATTTTTACATTGCATCCACCATTTTTCTCAAGACTTACTATAGAAGGTGCTAGTCCAAAAAATTTCCCAGAAATCTTTCTCCACTCAACAATTTATTCCAGTTTCCATCCTCCTCCCTCTTTATGATAGCTCTTGTCAGCTATCATTATAAGTGAGCAACACAAAGGCTTGAAGACATACCCTCTGGTTAAAAATAAAAAATAAAAAAGAAATCCCACAGCTTTCAAGTGTGAACTGGATTAATCACACATAATAATTATACAAAGTGATAACACTTATTATAAGATCACATAAACACCGTTAAACAAACAGTGGCAGTAACCTTTAGGAAGGAAAAATAAAGCCACCAAAAATAATACAAATCAAAGTTTCTATTGGAAAGACTTTCTGGGTAAGGCTTCTCTGAAACCCTTGATGAAACTAATGTGCAGCATTTCAAAGCAAATGACAGTCACAGTTGATTTACATGTTCCATACATCTTCAAAATGCAGTATAAAAAATGCGGGTGGGGAAAAATTGCTGGTCCCCAATCTCTCATCCTTCAGCAGTCCTCAACATCTTAAAAACCTCTTTTTCTAAGCTTGTTTTCTAGATCGTCAATGTAATTATACAACAATTCGTACTCTCCATAGTAGCAATTCTTTGTTGAGCTTCATGCAGTTCTAAACCAAGGCTTTCAAAGACTTTTTAATTTTTTTTTTTACTGCATTAGCTGTGGCTTCAAACATATCAGCCTTTTCCTTGAAATTGCTTTGTATTTCTTAAGAAACTAAACTCTGTTGAAAGTTTTGTTTGATCTCATATTATCAGTTGTTTTTATAGTTCCCACTAAGTATCTGAAGAATAGTTCCCAAGAAATTCTTCATGGACAACCACACATTTTTTAAGCACAAGCAAATCCTGGTGAATTCTGGTACCAAGCAACTTGTTACCTCAAGTCACTGGGTTAGCAGAAGGCACAGCAATGACTACATGAAAGTACTGAGACAACAGACCATGTATAGGTTAAAATAAAAGCAAAATAATTAGGGAGGATACAAAATTCTGCAGGTCAAGACCAGAAGGAGTTTTAGGCGATATTCTGGGTATCAGAGAGCAGAAAGTACCCACGGACCTGAACTGAGAGCGCACAGTGCCGAGCGTCACAGCGCGAGGTGGGATGGGTGTTGAGGAAAAGAGAGGGGTCTGAGCTGATGACAGAGCCTCTGACAAGAGACATAGCAAAGAAATCACAGAAATTCTCAGAGAAATCTTCACCTTGCAGAAATTCAGAAATGGAAGATCACCTGTCCATTGCTAAATGTACGTATAATTATAGCACTAAAGTGAAGGGGTTTTAATCTTCATAGTAATTAACAGCATCTAAGCAGCTACTATAAGAAAAGTAACTGCAAACATAAGAAAGGAATAGCTTGTTCATGTAATTTTTTTCCTCTCTTCTTTCAGATGAGTGACATTTTGCTATTTGCTTATTGTCCAAGAAATTGTTTGGGGATCATTAAATATATAAGGGGCTCAGATATCTGTATTTTACCTTTATGTCAAATATTTACATGTCATACATAGGACCTCACCAAGGAGTTGTGATTAGTGCCAAGAAGCATCAAGAATCAAATACAATTGTTAGTGTTTAAGGGTTTTCCTGTTTATTTCTACAAACATACAGGATAAACACTGTCAGTCCAAAGTAAACTATAGAGTACACATTTTTTTCCAAAACTAATACCCTATAAAAGCCTAGGATGGTTGAAAACTGCATTTAAACCAATTCATTCTGGTGACTGGTACCATGTGTGAAGACTCAAGGATATTTCATAACCCAGAGATGTTGTTAACTAGTTAAAATCACCATTAAAAAGCTACCCTCAGTTTAGACCTAACAATTGGTGAAGATATTCCTAAACACATCAAAAAATGTGGTCAACATTTGGAACTGATCAAAGTAAGTAAACCAGATATGGGATATAGCTTTAAGAAACAAAACCCCAAATTCAGCTTAGATTTAAAGAAAAAAAAACAACAACCCAGCAACACATATGTACAGTATCATAAAATCTAAGCCACCACGCCAGGGACAGAATTTTGAGTGACATTCAAAAGATTTTCATTAAAGCATCCATTTGTTTCAGTCATTTGAGAACTATTTAGTCACTTAACTCTCCCAGCTGAATTTTTTTCAGATGCCAATTGACAGAGGAAATTCATTCCAACTAAAGATAAATCCCTACTTTCACTGCCAAGAGTTTTCCTGCCATAGACAATTATTGGTCTAGAGGGGACTTTTTCTTTCTTCTTGAAATTTAGCTCCTTCTAAGAAACCTATGTGAAATTAAGTACTTCATTAAACTGACAATCTGGTAAGTCTACCTTTGTGCTTTGTTTCTTCTAAGGCAAAGTTAAAGAACATATCAAATGGAAGAAACATTCATATAGAGACATCAGTAAAGAATTTTTTCCTCAGTTCAGTAGCTTGAATGGTAAAATGGGGGAGAAAATCTGAAAACACAGTTTAGGTCAAGGAAACACTCATTTTCTTAACAGCTAAAAAAAAACCCCAACAAAAATATTCAAAACAAGCATTTATTTCAAAACTGATCATCCACAATTAGTTTCAAAATTAATTAACTACATTAAACCCTTATATTATTTGTATTTAATTTTGTTTCATTCTGTGATATTATCTATTCTATCCTACATAGACCTTTTTCTAAGTATGCATGGTCTTTGAAATCTCTGGGTGTAAATTTATATTTTAGAGGCAATGTTTCCATGAGAGCTCATGGCATCAAACATCTGTTTCAATGTCATGTTTTTAAATGAGGACAAAGCTCTGAATTTACTAAGGTTTTTCAAATGATATGTATAGAATAAGTCTGTTCAGTTGTGGACATCAAGGATCAGAATGACCTTACTTTTCATCAACTAAGAACATTAAAAGCAATGCCACCTTTTAGATGATGTTCCAGACAGGTGAATTTTTCATATTTGGACAAATCCAAATTTTATTGTCTAGTATATCTCCTATCTTTCTGTTAGCTGCTGTACTACTAATTACTGCACACCGTTATCCATTAAAGCATTGAATTCATCAATGTTTGTCTTCTCTGCTCTGCCCTGGTGTGCTTTAAGTGGCCAAAAAAAAGCAATGCCACCTTTTAGATGATGTTCCAGACAGGTGAATTTTTCATATTTGGACAAATCCAAATTTTATTGTCTAGTATATCTCCTATCTTTCTGTTAGCTGCTGTACTACTAATTACTGCACACCGTTATCCATTAAAGCATTGAATTCATCAATGTTTGGTGTGCTTTACATGGCCAAAATATTAGGAAACATCTGAAAATTTCCTCAAAAATATATGACAACAGAAAGGGAAGAGCAGAACGAGAAAGTTCATCATTTTAAACACTTAAAATCAGAATAACAGAATAAGGATGTTGGATCAAAATTAAGTCCAAAGGAGACAGAATTTCGTTAACTGGGAAGTTTTCAGAGAACCATCATATTCTCAAACAACAGGATAGTCCAAGCAAAGAATAAAGCTATAGTACTGAAAAAGAGAAATATTATAATAGTCTACTAAGTACAGGTAGAAGCTTTGTTTAATAACATCCATAATGTAATATATCTTTCAGTGAGGACTAATTTAAGTGTAATTTAAAATACAAGGTTATGGCTAAAAAACTGTGTGTCATTAGAAAGCTGTAAGAAGGAATTTGAAAACAAGGTTTTGCTACATTCATTATTCACAATTACATCAAGAAATGCTCAGTCTCTGAGGTGATATCAGGAAGAAAAAAAAAAAAGGTTACATAGAGCAACAGCCAGTCTGCCACATGGCTGGAGATGATACATTAAAACGGACCCAAGGAGGTCCATGAGATGTATTTCCTTTTACCAAGATGGTTATGGCACAAATAAGACTTCAGCATTTGTGACCTGTGCTTTGCATTTGAATTATTATGTATCAGAAAGAATTTTTTGATAGCACTACACTTTGTGTTGATATTTTCATTTTAAATATCTATTCACCATATCGTAAGAAAAGAGGTGGAAGAAAAGTTTGGGACTGTTGTGTGCTTTGCTCTTGGAACTACCCACTGGCATCACGCCATTATTGCCTCTGAAGGAGGAAGGGGTGGGGCGTATTATTTTGCTCATTAATTGCCAGTGTGTTAATTGTATGAAAAGAATTCCCTCAAAACCAAATTCTGACGAGTTCAGGAGGGTCATCCATTTGTTGGCTTGGCAGGGTTTGCTCCAGGAAGCAAAAGCAACGAATGGCGGATGCTGTTCTTCGGGATGTTGCCAAAAGAAGGCTTGACAGGCCAACGTGAGGGCCCGTGGCAGTCACAGGAAAAACTCGTCTTGACATCAACGGTCTGCAGGTCGCACTCAAGGCAGCCGCAGCGAGCCAGCATTGCCACGGGACGCAGGCAGCCTGCGTTCCGTTCCGGCACCGAGCAGCTGCTGGAGCTTGTCTCTCCCTCTGAGGAGGAGCGATTCTGTATCCTGCGCTACTTAAGAGTTGTCATTAACGGAGAGATTAACTTTTCTACATTTTTCTCATAGTAGAAGAAAATAGATTAGAATTGCGAGGGAAAAAAAACTGCAGACTAGTAAGATTTAAAGTAAAAATAGGGTTCGGTCCTAAATCCCTCATGTGCCTGGAAATCCCACTGCACTTTCCCATTTTGGTGCTTAATAATTAGTCATTAACTCCTGTCCTGAGAAGAGCAGAACACACTCATCTACCACCTACTTGACAAGATCGGGCTCACGTTGATTATTTTAACAGACTAATTTAATTCAGGTTTCTGTAGTTTCTCTAGGAATTTGCCAAGCAGAAATTTATCAGATTCCATATAAATCTATGTCAAGGGGAACTTTAATGGAAATGACTGCATTAAGAATTCAGGATTGGGCCCTTAATAGCTGCTATAATTTATCATCTTTTTAATATGGAGAAATCAGTAAAATGAAATATTCTAAAGACATAAAAGTAATAACCCAATCATTTAATATGAAAGAATAACTAGACAATACTGCCCTGAAGAACTATAGATAGCATGACGGAAAAGCACTGAATATAAAAGCCAGAAAAACATCAGTATTAATTTCAGGGAAATATTGTATTAATGTAAAAAAATACCAGTGAAAAGAAAGCAAACCAATCAGTTCTTCTACATCCTTGGTACTTTTTTGGAGGCCTTCAGACATGGCTTTAGTGGCATTATCACGGACAAAAATCGTTGTCCTTGGCTTAGAGCGTAGGAGGGAGGGAAGATCCTGGCCACAAACAAAAGGAGCTGAATTCCTTGGGAAAATTGGCAATTTTGATATGTTATGAGCGAGTAAAATGCATAAATTTGGACTAGGTAACTATTAGCTGCATTTTCATCTATAGCCATTATAACTCTATAAATACATGTTTTGAAGGTAATATAATCCAAATAATAACTCAGAATCAAAGCAAAAATGAACAAAAATGAGGGGCTGTCATTTTAGTCAAAATATTAAAACTAAATACAAATTCTAATAAAAAAGAAAATAGTCTGGTTTACAATTTTACCTAACCACTACATTGCTTGCAATGAGAGCTATCAAATTACTTTAAAAAGGAGATTAATACTTACAGCCTGCGTTTATCTAAAGGGAAACCGAGGCATGGACATTTGCCTACACTGCTCTTAGAGGCCAGTGGCAAAACCACGCTAGAAGGTGAGCAGTCCAGTAAGCTGGGTCTCAGACTGGGCCACCGAAATGGTGCTGGCAGGAGCAGGCATGGGAATGTGCTGCAGGTGTGGGCACACCTGAATCACAGCTAGTCACTCCAGCTTTGTCATTGAACCTCAGCTTTACTCTCCTTTCAGTGATGGTTGCTGATTCCCAAGAAAGAATGGAGAGCTGACCTGAAACGGTTGCTTACTCTTGTGGATTTCTACTACTCCTGAATTTCCTGAAGCTTCTCTGTTGCTTTGAATGGCAACATGAAGACAAAAACCTCTGCGCAGCTGCTGTCAGAGTCCGAGAGACTCGGGCTTCTGGGCACGTCTAGATTTCCATTCATAAGGTGGGATCTGGACATACACAGGCCCTTTAGAATCTGGTCTCAAATGTCATCAAATGTCAAACAAGGTGACTTTTTGCTAGTGGCTTATTTTCAAGGGGAAGGTCCTTTCCACTGTGTGGTGATAAAAGATAAAGGATTAGAATTAAATATTTTTAAAAGCAACAAAGAATTCTTGAAACATAGCACAGAACAGAAATGAAAGGCTTTTTTCTTTTTTTTTTTTTCTGTAACAGGAAATTACCATTTGCCTTTTCCAGTGTTACATGAACTGTGATAAATTCATCTTTATGTGCCAAAGAAAGAAAAAAAGCCCTCACCCATTTAAATGTGTGTGTGCTTCATGCCCACTGCTACAGGGGCAGGATGCAAACTTCTATCTGTGATTGCCAAAAAAATGGTTGTGTAGCTCTGGAAATGCTTTACTGAACTACAGTAACGCCATTTAACAGATTAGCTAACTGATAAAACTAAAGATACTGCTAATTCCCACTTGTAATATGCTAAATTGCCTGCAACTAATTTAAACAATAAGCAAGTCAGGCTGTGAGTTGTTATCTGTGGCCATTTGAGCAAAATACCTTATTTGCCATCTCTTCATAAGCAGAGGGTTTAATAGATTAGCTCCTAAAATACATTCTGCAAGTGGACAGCCCATACGGTCTCAGAACAGTTAAATTCTGTAGACAATTCACTACCCGAAGTTGCCAAACTTGTCGTTTTCTGATAAAATAAATTTATACACAGGCAAAACTTTTAGCTTTAAGCTGCAGATTTTTCTTTTTCCTTTTTTATTTTCTCCTAAAGCTTAAAACTTTCCTTCGGGTTCAGGTATTTCTAAACACAACAAAAACACAACCTTGAAACATAACAAAAAGCCAAAGCATATGATATGCTCTGGTAGCTTCCTGCAATGCTAAAAAAATTAGCTCAAATCCCAAGATCCATCCTCAGGAGCTTAATTGCTTCAAAGAATAGGAATCTTGTCAAATTCCGTCCAAACAAACATAATCAGTAGCTTTCAAAGCTTGTTTGACATTGAGGAGGCATAGAAAACAACATAGGAACCAAAGAAACATACATCGATGGTCTGTCAAAATTTTTTGTTAGACATGATGCTATTATCAAGGCACATCAGGATGAAATAAAGTGACCTAGCTGACCACAGGCTTACAAATGTCTTGGGAAGGAAGGGAAAACGGTGAATCAAAAGGTAGCTTTGTTGCACGTCCCCCCAGGCCGTCTTATTGACAGGGATGACAATGGTCCCAAGATGCACCATTATCTATGACCAGCAAGCAGACATCAAATGCTACCGAGCTGTCTCTGTCAGAATAGAAAATGCTGCTCAAAATATACAGGGCTTGTTACATTTTGTTCAGCAAAGGTTTGTCAAAAGCCAGGGTCACTCTGTCTGTGCACTGCCCTGAAGGGTAATTTTAAAAGGCAGGAGAGATGCACTCGATTCTTCAGTGTTCCTCCTGGAAGGAGACTTCAAGTCTGTGGATGACCAAAATGTTTTGAAAATCAAAGAATGACTCAGAAAAAAATAAAAGAAAATAAAATAAAGTAAACCAAAGCTAATAGATGTTCATTATGGCTGTGTTATTAGAAGGCAAACCACTTTTCAAAATAAACAGGTTAGGGAATTATTCCCATATTTAGATGTTTTTTCAATAAAAATTCATTTGATTTCTAATACATCGGGGTGGATGCTACCGTAAAGGCATGACTCAAATTGCAGTGGATAAGTACGCCCTCTTCAAGTATCTCTGTTGTACCATTATGCAGTTAATTGCAGTAAAAATATTTATACTGGCGAGAAAAGAATTGTTAATATGGTACCCTTTGGAAAGAAAAGAGAGAGGCTGTATACACAAACTCAAACCTCAGAAATGTTTGGGTAAACTTTGTTTTTCTTCGAACATCTGCTAAGCATACACTGAGGAAAGAAAGTCCAAATGCACTTCACTAATTGACACAGAAATCTTTGTTTAAGAAGTGTCTTGCTAGAAAAAAACAGAAAAAACCCAAACAAAAAACCCAAAACCAAACCTGAGGGTGAAAAGAGTATTTCAGGGCGTGAAAGGCATTATTGATACAGAAAAGGCATTATGGAAGTTGTCTACCGGTTCTTGCTTATGGCTCAGCTCTTGCTTTTTCCATTAACGGTCATTGCTGCATTGCAGGTGGGAATGGCTTTGCCAAGAGAGCAAAAAAGGCCATGAAAACTCCCCAGTGCTGCCCTTCACAGATCGGGCAACGCAGCACAACCCTCCACTGTTAACTTTATGGTTGCATCTTGTCCTGGCAACGTTAATTATAGAATCATAGAATCACAGAATCGTTAAG
>NW_010510981.1:0-26514 GCF_000687285.1 Phaethon lepturus | reverse complement strand
GATGGCCTTGAATGGTCCCTTCCAACCCAAACTGTTCTCTGACTCTATGACGTTTAGGCATGTAGAGCTAATGCATAGCCACGTTCTGTCATGGAAGAGAACTTGTCCTTATTGAGCCTTCATAGTGTGACTCACTTGACATGATAAATAGGAAATACCGTATAAGCTGCAACAGCCACACAGCGGGTTAGAGTTAATTGTGAATGTAAATGAAAACTGCTTTTATCAGTGGGAATCGACCTAAGGTATTGCGAAGGGGGTGGAGCGATATCCTTGTGTGGGAATTTGTGGGTGAGAATCCTTACATATGCACGTGCTCTTTTTCTATTTATATTATTCAGCTGACTATGTTTTTGTCTATTTTGCTATATATTTGACAGACTTATTTTGATCAGTGATGCCGTTAATGGTCTTGAAATCATGAGTTTATTGAAGGAATGTTCACTTGTGTGGATTTGAAAGCTAGTTTGTAACATACAGTTTTTTCGTATTTTATCTTAACATTTATTTCTCATTTTCCTTCCCTTGCACTGTATTTAAAATATTTTTCTAGCTTCCTTGGGGTATTGCAAAGTAGAGTAACCTGTCATAATACTGAGAGTTAAGTCCCCGAGAAAGCAATGGCACTACTTTTTTCTGTTGCTTCTGTCCTCTTGTTCTAAGAAGAAGTCTTCTCCTTAGATGAATTCACAGGTCTAACCCCTCAAGTATCTTATCTTCAGCTGCACTCAAGCACTACTGATATTTAATTTTGGCTCCTGTCCTCTGTTTCTTTCCGGGGGCACTTCAGATGTGACACAAGAACCACCTCGAACAAATTAGATACTCAAATGAATTTTTATGGGCAGGCAGGGGATTTGCAAGGCACTGTCATAGGCCGTTGCTCTACTTGAGCCTAATAGTTCTCTCAATTTATTAAACCAATTATAACATGTTACATTAACTGTTGGAGTCCATAACAAACCACGAGCATGTATGAGATGGTATCTGTTCAGAGCAGGAAATTAATTATTTTCTGCACATAGATAGCAAGTCCTCTTATTTTCACCTATCTTTTCGTTACAGTGCTGTAAATACTTATCTCTTGACCCTTTTTCTTAAACAGAAACAAAACCATTAACTCATTAAGGCACTAATTTTTGGCTATGCTGTTTCCTTAGAGTTGTTCTAACTATAGCAGGAGTCCCAGTCTTGAAAACTCTTTTCTATTAACGATACGCACAGTAGTGGAAGACGGAGAGGATGAGGGTCAGAGAAAAGGCTGAAAATTGCAATTTATCTATTAAAATATTTTAGGTCTTGGAATTTTCAATCAGTCTTGCAAAAGGTTCATTTTTATTCCAGCTTTTTAAAAGTGCTGTAACAGTACAAGACAGACACTTAAAGGGTGCTTTTAATAACATTTTAAAATATGATTGGGCCTTATTTTGTAGCAAAATTGCCAAAAGAACAGATTGCAAGTCAGTCTTAAAAATCTGAGTTTTGGTAAGTTGCAGCTCTACGATAGAACTTTATTATCAACATCCTGTATGATTTACAATTTCCTTCATAAGTAACTTAATAGTACTAAGCATACCATAAAAATATCTGTGAAAACATTCATTTATTTTCAAGTTTTGCTTTTATTATAAATAATATATGTAAGCCTTTCTAAAGGTTCAAGCCATAACAGTCCTAACTGGCCTTCACCAGCAGTGCAATATCAGTTTCTGCAGCTTTTTACTCAATATAGACTATGCCTAGCAATAACACAAATCATAGCTGTGGTATGAAAAAGTCATATTAATTTAACCAAATTTCTCTTGTGATAGTTAAGATATGTAAAATCACAAAATGTAACATGCAGAAAGGGGGTGGTAAGGAAGACAACTGCAATGGATGAAAAGTGTCACCTAGTCTAATAGCAGGAGGTAGTTGAAAGAAAATGTACATTTGTTAGGATACATATAGGTATTCTATTTGTGACATAAATTTACAACATTGGATTTTTTTTTAATGATGTATTTAGGAACGTGATAGATGATCCAAGGTGGGACAGTTTTTAGTATAGAAGATCTATTTATTCCTTATTTTACGCAGGACAGCACTGTCTGTTAGTGCTTGTATATGTAGATTAACAACAGTTTAGGTCACTTTAACTCAAGATTCAGGTAATTCTATTGAAAGTATGAAAATGATACAGCCTCCATAATGATGATGTCACCAAAACCTGCATAGGGCTCACTAATCTGTATTAGAAAACAGATTTTGGAGAAGGCTGATTTTGTAAGTGGTAGTTGTCAAAATCTGAATTAACAGACTTTGCTTATCTAATACAGTCTCTTGCCTTCAATGATTCAAAGCGCTCTCTTTTTTGTTTTGTTTTTTTTGTTGTTGTTGTTGGGTTGGTTTTATTTTGTTAGTTTGCTGGGTTATTTTAAAATTATTTTCTAATGGCTAATGTAAAATTAAGCACTTAAAAGTTACAAAATTTTTGAACACCTAATTTTTCTACTATGTTAGTGTGTAAATCTATTTTCATTCTTCTATAAAAAGTATATTATACACATAGAGGGCACAGGAATGGGACGATGAATATACAATCTTATCTGGTGTATCTATTTTTGTCATTGTTGTTCTTTTCTAACATGTGATAGTTTGTTGTCATTTAATTTCTTTGTAAAATTTTCACTGTCAGATTTCCACATGGCTACCCCAGAAATACTTCAGTTTTATTCAGTATTTGTGCTCTAGTTTCTTGTTGGTGTCATAGGGGACCTACTTAAATAAATACAGAGAGGATATTTTATTCACATATTCAGTATGGAGTAATGTATTTAATGAGAATATAAAAGTATTTCTTGGAGGGGACGATAGGAATCTTTCTGATAATTGCAAAAACCAGCAATTATCAGGATAAAAATTACCACTCTCATACAGAATATACCTCTCAAAAAAGAAAAAGGGGAAAAAAAAGGAATTTGCCTTCAGTTGAGCCATCGACAGGTATTTAATATAGATAATTAAGGTGATTGGCAAAAGGCAGTGGAAAATGTTCTTCAGGATCCCGGAGGATTTGATGTGGGGTGAGAGAATACTGATCTCTTTAAGTCAATATCAAACTTTCATGGTACTCAGTGCACCAAAGATTTCACTTTTCATAACTGGTTTACATACAGCCTTTTCATCATGATGAATCTGCAGTTTATTGCACCCTATGTAGTGGTTGTGCATACATTGCAGTAATAATGTGGAATTATTATAAGTAATTAAAAGTAAATGCTGCTATGATATTCATTGGTAGACCTTTGACATCTTTTATTACAGTTGAATATTTTCTTGAATTTTACATCATGCTGAGGGCTGTCTTGTTTCTTTTGTCTTAAATAGCTTGAATTCCACCTTTGCAGCAGTGACTATATAAGAAAAACTTGAAACAAAATATTGCTTTTGCAAGTAAATCTAAGATTTCTATGATTTTTATCAGATTTTCTTAAGAATATAAAGTAATTCTCCTTCACACAGGAATAATTATCTCTTCAAGGTGAAAAAGAAAACAACGCCATCTCTACTTCATTTTAAAAGAATGGAAAATACTTATAAGCATTTCCATTAAATATGAACTACTCTGATCCACTTTTTCAAGACTGCAATAATGGATCAAATTACTCATTAGAGAGTGTTAGGAGAAAATGAAATATTTTATGTTATTTGTGTTTCTGACCTGTTGACATTCTCCAGTGAAAAATCAGCGCATCTCTTAAAAAATACTGATAGCTTTGAGACTTTTTTTTAAGTATTGTTATTCAAACAAAATTGCTTTTATAGCATACATGCATTCATCTTCATTCATTATGGCCTCAAGTTGCGCCAGGGGAGGTTTAGGTTGGATATTAGGAAAAATTTCTTTACCGAGAGAGTGGTCAGGCATTGGAACAGGCTGCCCAGGGAGGTGGTGGAGTCACCATCACTGGAAGTGTTCAAAAAACGTGTGGACGTGGCACTTCAGGACATGGTTTAGTGGGCGTGGGGATGCTGGGTTGATGGTTGGACTTGATGATCTCAAAGGTCTTTTCCAACCTTAATTATTCTGTGATTCTGTGATCTTTCTTTTTTTTACACCACAGCATTATCTTGTATAATTTAGTTCCTTAAAATTGCCCAAAACCCAGTATGGGATTACTTTACATCTCTTGTTACCTGCGTTGCCAAACTGTAGGACCTAATAATTTTCTATAAACAAAGGTGCAAACTCTGGCTCACTGAATCCCTAAGACGACGTTGCTTGAAGGATCTAGTAGAGGTAGTGTTGGAAATTTTTTCTTCGCTGCTATCTGATATTCACACTAATGTGATGAGAGCACAGTAAACAACTCCTAAATGACTTACTATGCTTGTTTAATAATAGGCAGTATTTGTTTTCTAGCTATGGACAAATGAACATTTTAGGGACACTCTTCTTGAGAGATGGTAGTGCCCACTTAAACACAGAGACACAGACATATGACTTCTAACAGATATCCTGTATCCATGGTACTCACAGGGATGCTGATCTATGAAATTATGGGATAGTCATGAAATGAAGGGAACAAAACAAGAGGATCTGGAATGTTCATTGACTTCTTGCAAAATTAAACAAAAAGAAAAAATTGTGTAATGCATAGAGAAGAAAGGAGTGCTCCTGACCTAAACATATTGGAATCCAAGTGAAATATTCTAAAATGTATATCGAAATACTATTAGTAGGTGCTAGATGTTATTCTTCAATCACTGAGCTGTTTTAACATCTGTCTGCAGAGGAAAATGCTAATGAATACTGGTTCCAGATTGAAACTTTTATCCATGCTTCACTCGGGATGTAATTTTACTTACTGTTTTCAGATACGCAGTACCTAATGGGTAGTTATACCTATTCTTTTGTACATGGACCCTGGATAAAGCGTCCAATAGCTTACTATGGTTTTGTTAATCCTTTCCAATCATATCAAAGAAATAATTTTGTTCTGTGAGGCACAGTTAATGAGATACTAATGCACCTAGCAGATTAAAGAGGCAACAGTTAGATCCTAGCTCTTGTTTCTTAATGAGGAAACTGCTTCTCGAAGGTAGTCAATATATTGGGACTGTAACAGTTAACTAATACCTTCAGTTAACACTAAATTCTTAATTAAATGTGATTGTATGTATAGTGGCAGAAAGAGCTCTTACCATGCTTTTGTCTGATTACATCATTTGCTACATTAAGTTCATTAGAAACTTTAAGCATTGAATAAAGGCCACAGGAGATGAATAATTTTTAATGAATGATGAATGTTACTGAGATAATTTATTGAGTAAGGAGGAATAATAGTTACAAATAATGTTTTTCTTCTTCTTCTATGGTCTGCTAAATTATATACATACCTGGTGTTTGTTTTCATTTTTGTTTGTAGTTAATTAATGAATTTAATTAATTACATGTCTCAGGAAAAAAAAAGATAACCAAAATAATCTGATATATTATTTTCATTTCCTTCAAAATTTTGACAATGGAAGGATAAACACCTATGTGAGCACTTCTCTGACAGAAATGTTATGGGAGAACAAAAGATTGCTCCTAAATATATCAGCCTACTCCGAATGAAGTATCTTTAGGGAAGACTTAGAGAAGAGGGACAACACAGGCTATGCAGCAAGGTCAGAGGCTAGCTATGGAAACCAAGGAGTCTTTAGAAACTTCAGTGCTAGTAGCTTCTTTTCATGTGTAGGGAAGAAATACACCATGAATACCCAAGTAGATCTCAAGAGTGTCATCTCAACAGCGTAAAGGTGGAGGATGACTACTGTAACTTGGTCTTCAACAATTTTAGACTCTTTAGCAGGGACTGCTGTTATAGGACAAGGGGTAATTGTTTGAAACTAAAAGAGGGCAGATTTAGACTAGCTAGAAGGAAGAAATTTTTTACAATGAGGGTGGTGAAACCCTGGCCCAGGTTGCCCAGAGAGGTGGTAGACGCCTCATCCCTGGAAACATCCCAGCTTAGGCTGGACAGGGCTCTGAGCAACCTGCTCAGAAGATGTTGAAGATGTCCCTGCTCATGGCAGGGAATTGGACTAAATGACCTTTAAAGGTCCCTTCCAACCCAAAGATTCTGTGATTCTGTATGTTATAATCAACATTCTCAGTTCCAAAAAACTCATTTTAGACCTCAGTGTATCGCACATCAAGTAAAAAAAAACACCAAACCATGAAAGTTAACTTTATTGGATAAATTTGATTCTTAATTTAATAAGTACTGGTGATATCACAGAATTTTTGAGGTTGAAAAGTGCCTTTGAAGAGCCAACCCCTCTGCCCAGATCATGATCAGCTAGTACGGATTTCCCAGGTCTATGGCTAGTAGAGTTTTTAATATCTCAAATATCTCCCAAATTGTTTCCTTTTAAATACACTGTTATACAATCTTACTGACACTTATGTCCATATATGTTATTTCGTAAGTGAGACTCGGTTAACGCTGGTGGGTTATATATACTCTTTTATTCCTGTTTGTGTGACTCTCAGTCTTTCATAGAGTTGTTCTGTCCTGCCTTTTTACTTCGTCATCATTTCAGTGCCCTACTTTTGCAATCGTTTTGCTGTGTATTGACAGTAATTTCAGTTGATACTAGAGTTTGTGAATCTCCTTCAGAAAAATCAGGTACGAAATGAGAGCGTGATAAGTAGAAGGAATAAATCATGTTTGCAGAAGCTACTACTGGCTGTAAGACTGCAGGAGCTTTGACATTTACTATCCCTGAGCTTGATATTTCCTATTACTGAAACAGATTTTTGTAACAGTATTCTTTAATAATATCTTATGAAGTAGTTTCCTTGCTGTTTCTCCGTAACACAGCCATACCTGTCTCCGAGGGAGGGGATTGCAGTTAAAAAAACTTAGGAAAGAAACAGGAACTTGATTAATAGTTTCTGAAACTATTTCTCTTGCCTTGTATGATGCTTTCACTCCTGTCTCTATCCAGACTTTGACTCGTGTAAGCAGGTTTAGGGAAGCCTAAGACTTTGGAAACATTTCCAGACAGGGATTCAGGCTTTTTGTACAAAAAATTTGCACATCTTGGGTGCTGTCAAAAGTAAAATCATTGCTACTTATAGTTGAAAACCAGTAACATTGTAATTTTGTATAAATTTAGGTGGTGTGAATATTGAAGCATTTTGTTAATCTTTCAGCTGAATTGATAAATGACCTTAGTAGCCTTTTTTTCTTTTTCTTCTCCCCCCACTCCCCGGATTACTACTCTTTTTAGCCCTGATGTGTGAAGATGCTGCTGAAATTCCAGCATTGTTAAAACCATTTAAATTAAATAAATGACCCTTAAATATGCAGTTATAAGCTTTTCTGGTTATGGAAGTCTTACGTGGGTTTCATGGTTAAGATTTTGTTGCGCACAAAATTCGTGTTGCTTGATAACAGAATACTTAAGTTTCCTCTAGTAACTCTACTTGGGAATTTCTCATCAACATGAACATTTGTCTTCAGCCAAGCTTATCTAAAGAATTTTAAGTCCCAGTGGGTGGAAAATAATTGAAGAAATTTAGTTATGTATTTCCATTTCTGCACTTCATTGAGAAAAAGCTTGCCCCTTAACGAGTGTATGGTATTTCAACGTTTTAATGTTTATGTACAGCTTGCATGACTCAAGACTGGGAAATCCAGGAAGGTACATCTGCATATTTAAGAGGAAGGATTTTCAGTGACTTGACACTTACATATTTCTTTCAAATTAATGGAGTGAAGAATGCATGAATAAATTCCATGCAGAATTATTCTGATTTTTTTAATGATTGTATTGGGCTGTGTCACTCACATTTCTTTATATGCTTCATTTCATAAATAGTTTTACCAATTTTTACAGCATTACATGTGGAATAAATACTTCAGGGAACTGAACAAAGGTGTTAGACAATGAGATATGTGGACTTCTACAGGGATTTTCTAATTTCTGTGATACCATCTTCAGTGTTTGCAGAATGAGCCAGGCAGAAGTCCTTTCTGAGAGCACTTCTGAAGGCAAAGCATCTGTAAGTACGCGAGGTGGTCAAGACAAGAATCTCAAAGAACCAGTAAACCTCACAATTTAAATTAAGGGAAAGAAAAAGAAAATTAAGAAACTGTCTTTGAGGTTTTTCTGGTGACCTAGCATTGCCCCATTAGCAATTAAACAATTTTAGTTCTTGAAGACTCTTTCTCCAAACTTATCTGATTTTAAAGGCAAAACACCTCCGATATATACTGTTGATTTGTGCATTCAGATTCAGCATTGACTTTAGAGGAGGAATGGAGTGCGATTTATATATTTTTAAATAGAGCTTTTATGTTTTACTCTTGGGAAGTGATTGCATTAAAATTATCATCATTTGCAGAGCATTTTGACTATTTTATGCTCAAAGTATTGCAAGTTTTGATCTTGATCACTAGGTATATCTAGCAATCAAATGTTCTTTGTTTTCATGATGAGACAAGTTTAAAAAAATGCTTAACAAATTTATCTTTTTTTTATTTTCCCCCTCATAAAAAACCCAAAGCCTTTTATTAAAGACTGGTTTGTAGTCACAGAACTGCATTCTTTGGCTCCTCTCTATGGCTATCAGCTTTCTGTCCCCTTAAAGATTGCAATGCCAAAGTTATTACAGGCAAATACATCAAATGGCTTGTCAAATCATGCTGATTCCCTTTCTAGTCTCAGTGCAAGCTTTCGCCGCATCAGAGGTCCAGGAAGGTTACGAAATGAAATGCAATAGTTAAAAGAAAACTTCTTGCAAATACAGAAAAGAGTCTGTGGTTCAGAGCCTGTTTCTCTTCTGTGTATGCTGAAGGATTTATCCATTATTCCAAGGGGGTGAGGGGTGGAATCCAAATATTAAGTGGTACCAAACAATGAAACGTTGGGTTTTGTTTTTTTTTTTTACTTTCATTTTAATGCAATCGCTTCCTAAGAGTAAAATATAAAAGCTCTGTTTGAAAATATACCAATCATACTCCATTCCTTCTCTAGTTTTTTGATATTTTGAAGACAAAAGAATAATGTCCAGAGGCATTTAATTCTCAGGCCTTCACTAAATAGTTTTGTTTGCTGGCATAAATTCAGGCTAGGGAAGGTACTGACCTGCTAATTATCAAATCCGATATTTTCTTCATTTTTCTGATCCTTTACTTTTCTCTCTTTTGTATTCAGTTTAAATGAGTACTGCCACCTAATTACAAATAAAAGGATATTACTTTAATTACCTTCTATGGTAAGTGTGAAAATAAGTGAGCAGTTATCATAGCCATTACACCAAATGGTGTAACATTAAATTTCTGATCCTACTACTAGCAGACAGAGTTTTTCAATTGCAGTAGCATCTTAGTGTGGCTGAGTAGTTCTAATTATTGCCTTCTGTGAATGCTGTGTTTTGAACTTTGTGCCCTGGACTGTCTTGTTCACAGCTAAGAAATAACAAGTGCCTTCATCAAAATGCAATGAATTCTCTGACATTTTGAAATAACTGCTAGAACGAGCTGGGGGATGGAAAATAATTGCCATGCAAATATATCATGTTTTGGGTTTTCCTTCTTGCTTCATTGGTCTCTAGTGAAGTTCCCAAAACATAAGTGGGAACAAACCTTTGGGAGGAAATAAATTCTGTTTAATTAGGTCTTTCTTCTAGGTAATGTCTGGCTGAAGTTTTCTTCACCTGGTTCCAGATGAAGAAGTTTGCTTTAAAACAACAGCTGTGGTTCTCTTTATCAGGGAAAGGTCAATTCTCAAAACATACCAAACTCTGTGTGTTGGATCTCACCTTCCACTGAGAGCATGGGCATGGGAAGAAACACGACGTGTCTTACCGTCTTTGGGTAGTGTCAACCCAGACCTCTGTTGAGGATAGGTGCCCTGATGGTAATGAGAGCCTTCTGTATAAATCCTGTCTGTGCTTTTCAAAATGAAGAGGAGAGGTTTGTACTGTATTTAAGTCTGTCTGTTTTAAACTTGGGGGAGACAAAGATCCACCAGTGCATGATCACTGCAGCCCAGGTTGCCTCCATTCTTGACGTCACCACGTAGCTTGCTTGTGTTGGTGACCAACAGGTCCCATATGACATCCCCTCCGGTAGGGCTGTCTATTACGTGGCATAGGAAGTCATCCTCCGTGTGCCCCAGGAGTCTCCTGGACTGCCTACAGCTCGCCGTGCGACTTTTCCAGCAGGTATTTGCCAGAGATTGCATTGCATCGTTGTATTGGCGTGCCACCGAAATACTACATTCCGGAAAGCAATCTGTTCTTGGCTGCTTAATGGCGCAGACTTTCCCTCTGGTGTGTAATTTTCTCTACATTAATATTTATGCTGAAGTTTGACATAGTGGCAGGGGCTGGCGATAAAGGGGGAAGGGACTGAGGGGCCCATCCGTCGGTAGAAACACTCACTATTAGCAAAGACCGAAGTAGTGAAGACAAGTGAAGGTCTGGTCTGTTCCTGCACTGTGGACTGAGAGAGAATGGAGCAGAGGCAAGATTTTCATTATCTGTGTGTCGAGGGTGGCTGAGGGGTGAAGGACCTGCAGAGGGGTAAGGAAGAGCACCAGCTGCAGTGGCCTGCAGATACTTAGATCTGAAAAGTAATAAAACTGAAATTATAATATTGTGATAAGTGATGCAAGATAGCTAAACATTTCCCCCCGTTTGCAGCTTGCATGGTATGTGAGAAGGAAAAATATGAGTCTCTAATTGGATCCAAGCTTTGTTTCCTGTTACCATATGGGCTGTATAGCTTGTAGAATCTAAAGGAAATTTAATCATCTTTGTTAATGCAGTGAGGACAAGCAAGGCCAGAACATGTATCTAGCTTTTAACTGCCTATGCATGGCCCCAAGGAATGTAGTTGTGGGTCATCGCTGTGACTTTTTTTTTTTCCCCATATAAACTTTCTTCCTCTGGAAATGTAGTAGAAAGGTGATTATGGAGTTGCTCGGAGGTTTTATGCCCTCCACCAGTTCCTCTTGCAAAAGTGAAAACTTGTGAAGACAATCTGTGCTAGTCACTTCTAAGAATACAGCCTAGCTCACTACCTTTTCTTTTTTTAACAAAAAACAAACAGAAAATGTGGCATTGTGTGGTGCACTTGCATCTTGTTGTGATTGAGTAACAAAATCAGAATCAGATGCTACGTTTCATTTTGATGAAAAAGAAAAACAAGTAAACTTTGTTTTTAGTGCCATAGTATTATATAGATTAATGCTGAGATTAATGTAGAAATGAATTGAGAATACAATTTAAAGAATTTCAGGTAATCTTCTAGTTCATATATGTTTTCTCCAGGCCCTCAGTTGTGAGCACACAGTTTCTGACAAAGGAAAAAATGGATTTTCTCGTGGTTAAAAAAGATGCGTGAGGAGTTGTGAGTTTAAACTCAGAGGGAAAAAAAGCCAACAGTTTAAATTTCATATGTATAATTATACTCTAAAAGTGGCCATTTTCATTTTCTCTTGACCCTCTTAAGTTTCAAGATACTCTTATGTAGAAATAGGGTTTAACCTCACTGTTCAAGCACCCCTCTGGAATATCAAAAGGTGATACAGACAGTGTAGTTATGTTAATAGAAGGATTTCTTTTATAATGCAACATGGCTTTGCCATTTCTTTTGTCTAAGATTGTTTCCACATTTATTTTAACTATTTGACTTTGAAAGAGAATTAGCAAGGAAATCTGTATTTAAGATTTTAGAATCTCGGTGCATTATAATAAGGCTTAAATATAACATTCTGTTACACACTGTGGGGAAAAGGCCAACTGAAATCACTAATTGCCAGCCACTTTTTTTAGAATGGCAGAATTATTTTTGCCTGTAATAATCCTCAGCAGTTTGCTTTGCTATTGTTGGAACATGTTTGACTATCAGTTGTTAAATGAGCTTGTATCGTTTAAGAGCAAGAGAAGAAAAAGGAATTGGAGTATATTTATTTTAACTAGGCAAATTAAGCTGTCACAAATACCATTAAGAATAATTTCTAATAGACAACCTTCACATGGTTTTTGAAATCAGCAGCTTAAACCTCCCTGTGTGTAGCATTCCTCTATAAATTCCTTTTGAATTATATGGGCTTCTCTAAATGTTGGGTTTCCCTGCTTTTCTTTGTATTTAGCTTATTGTTATATATTCCCAGCTCCGATTTTTATTTTGTTTTTCTTTTTAACCTCAATCAAATGTAAGAGGATGAGAATGTAGAGTTCTACATTCACTGTTCTACAGTGTTCACACTGTTCTACGGTTCAGAACAATGTATTTCCAAGCACCCCGATATTAAACACATTTTTATTGCAAGAGGCTATTTCCCTGTTCAAAAAACTCAATGGGAAATCATTCAGATTCTTATAATACCCTAAGAACATGATAGACCAAACGGATACTTTCTACTCTCAGAGAGTTTCCTCTTACCAGTTTGTCAGCCTTTGTGGGTTAAAATAATCTAACATGATTATCTTCCCTGGTAGACACATCCATCCTCATCACTGATAGCACCAGAATGGCATTATAAGGTGTCAGGTAGGAATTATAACACTTAAAACTTCTACTCAGCCGCTGGACATCTAGGGCTGAACCATACTGGTTTTGCTGTTAATAGGTATTTGGCCTCCTAGCTCTCTACTTTTTTTCTCATAGGGTTTCTTTAGCCTCCAGCTTATTTGAGAAATTATCCTAGCAGCTACATCACGCTGCTGGAGTCTGTATTCCCAGTCCTTAAAGACGGGTGTACTATTTGTCTCTTCAGAAGTCAGTACAATGATGTGTTGGCAGGTGAGGAATAGTATCGCGTTGTGTTGGAAAATGATGTTTTAAAGTCAATGTTTAAATAAATGAGCAGAGAAGTGATGGACCTGCATAAGTGAAAGACTGAATGCCAAGGGAATCAAGAGAAATGAGTATCAAAAGCTATTGAGTAACCAGAACGATGAGGGAAAGGGCTTGAGATTGTTCTGGCTCCAGAATTACTACTTGTTACAGTTATTTGCATCTATAAAGCTTTAGATCTGTCAGTGCAAGAAGGTCTATGGGCCATCTTGCCTGGACAAGACAAACCAACCAGCAGAGACCAGCTCAGCGTGTCCCTGATCATATTTGTATCATTAATGTTTTCTCTCTGTCCATTCTGGCTGCCTGTTTATGATGATCTAGTCTGCGTTACGTCAGATCAAAATGGGCAGCAGTCAAAATAGTGATTTAGACAAGCAGAATTCAAAATAGTGGTCTAAAGCAAACACTTAAACCTTAATTAGTAATGAGGAAGATAGTGATTTAGTGCCCAGCCGTTCAGGTGACAGCATTGGAAAAGTGGCAAAGCAAGCAATGAAAAACCAGTGGGCAGGTGAGGGATTCGTCTTGCAAATAAGGGATGGGATCTGGAGAAAGGATTGTCAACTGCCTGAGCAGAATGACGCACAAAGTAACACCAAAATAGGGGGTGGATCTATGTAATACAGACTCTTGGGTGCAAAAAAAAAGATTTATGGAACTAAGCTGAATTATACTTAAGGAAGTTAAGTTAATTAACAGCGGAGACAATATGTGTGCACGTTAGAAAGAAAGAAATATTCATCTTCTGAAGTGGTGTGCTTGCCTTGCAATTAAATTATCCTTTATTTTTGGAAACAACTGCTTCTGGAAGGAGACAGTTTTGTTTAGTGTAATTTTATTCTGTCACAAGTTTCTAGAGGAAAAGAGTTTGCAGGCTTCAATCCAAACTCCTTAATCTGAGTTGTAACTGAAGATTTCCAAGTAAGAGTGATAGAAAGAGTGATAGAACCATCTACAGAAAACTCGTATCAGAGGGTAAGGAGACCTGAAAGTTTTACTGATTAAGAAATATATATGATGTCATATATTGCATCCTGAAATATAATTCAGTATATCCTTATATCGTCGTTTTTACCATGTAAGTCTAACTATGGTCACTTGGCTGAGTATTTACTGGGGGAAACAATGAAATTAGTCACAAAAAAAGTCTGTAGAGATGGATTGCTCAAATTAGAAGAGCTCTATTATGGACACTAAATAGGTGGTTAGATATGCAATAAGAAGCCAGTATGCTTGATTTTCTTGAGACGAATCATGTATCATATTAGCTTTTAAACTTCTTGGCACACACATTCCAAATTTCTTACTAATAAGAAATCTTCATGTCAGTAGGTTAATTGTGTAACTAATTGTAGACATGAGATGGAAATCACTCACAATTAATGTCCACTTTTCTAACATTTATAATTTTCTTGTAAATGGCTGCTTTAAACATGTCAGCAGAACTTTAATATTGAAAAACGTGGTTTTCTATGTTACTTGCATAAACTCACTGTCGATCAAAATATGTTTTAAGGGTTAATCGGAGTTCTCCATTGTATTTGAAGACCCAAATATATACAAGAATGAAGTTAATTTTGTGGTAATCTTGAAAAACTTAAAAAAATCATATCCAAACCTACTTAGTCAATATAATTTGGAAGAGAAAAACACTGGAGCACTTCACATTGATTAAGGTGATGGTGGATCTTTTATGGACTAGAGGTAGAGTGGAAAAATAGCCCAAAAGATACCTGAACTTCTCAAGTTAAGATGTATTCTGCACAGGCAGGAAACAACTCATTTTCCTCAGTTTCAAACCCTTCTGAATTTTTGAAAGGTGGTGTATATTCTGTTTACTTACAATATCTGTGTGATTAAATTCAGATTAAAGATCAATTTCCTACTACTCTAACTTGAATAATGCTTAAAAGAAATATTTCATGTAAGTAGTGGAAGTGGAATTTCCAGGCTTTACAGCCTTTTATGTGGGTACAAATATTCGGTACCTGAACTCACAGAGGAATATTAATATTTTTTCCCCCTGAAAATAGACCAAGTCTCTAAATATAAGTGTACTAGCATTTACCAGAGTTTGAATACTGAAGCAAGAAATGAAAAGAGAAAGCTTGCAGAAAATGCCTCTGTCTAAAAAAAGCAACCAAAGAACATTAAAGTGGATATCTAGAAGAAAACTTGAGGGAGAGTTGACTTCTCTTTGGTCTAAATGATTTTTGAATGAAGTTAAAAGGGAGCAGTGTGGTGATTTGGATGTTTTTGTCCACTGTAGCACTAAAAGCTGCATTATGTTTAGACGTTAAGTATTCTCATAGATTCTTGAAATTTTTTGGAAAACCCAATTACCAGTCTGAAATCTTCTCAACTGAAACATAACCCTGAAACAAAACATTGCAACCATTTTACCTTCAGCGTCTTAATTTTGGAATTTTTTGTCACACCATTCTCACTAAAGAAAAAAAAAAAAAGTCAGCCCAAGTTACGCGTTCATTCACTTTTGCCTAGTTCAACAAATAGTTTGGATGTCTCCCAGCTTCCCTTTTCAGAGGAAATATATTCACCATAATGGAGGGGCAGTGGGTCAGGGGGAAGAAAAACTCAGATTTACTGAAATCTCACAACTGCAAATGCAAAGCTATCATAGTTTGAGTTCCCCAGGTGGTATGTTCTCTTCTTAAGTTGCATTGGCATACACATCTGTATGTATTTTTAAGTTACTGAGTAACTTAAATGTGTCTTTGCTAACATGAGAGAGTTGGGAATGTCTGCCATTGATCCATGGGTGCTTCAGGGGAAGTTTTTTTTAAAAAACAAAATGAATAAATTCTTGTTAAATTCGAAACTATTTGTAACATAAACAATTACAGTTACCTTTTCCTGCATCTGCCATGTGCTTGGTGATTGCAGCCTGGCTGCAGAATTACTTTTCAAACTAATGAGCTATTAAAGGAGAAGTCTGTGCTTTGAGAAGGGTTAAGAAATGCAGATCTTGGATAGGGTCCTCCAAGTGTATTTCTTGATTTTTAACTTCAAATGCAAAAAACTCCCATTTATTCTTAATTGTAGATCTGCAAATTTTTACCATAATATAAAGATTTCAGTGAAAAAAAATGCAGAATGCAGAATGTTGGAGGTTATCCTGAAGGTATACATTAAGCTCTAACACTTAAGAGCTCTAGTTAAATAGTTTAACTTTTGCTCTCCATTGGATTAGAATTTTTTACTTTCTCTCCTTCTATTTTTTTAACATGGTGTCTTTAGAACTGTTATTCTCCATTTAAATGTTTATGAAGATGAGCTTACAAATAGCTGTTAGCTATTAAATCTTTGTGATTGCATAATGAGCTATTGTCCTGACTTTTTTCTCTGAGGGGTAAGCGATATTCATTTTTTTTTCTTCACCGGCTTTCAAAATTTTATGTAAAAAAGAAATACAAAAAGGATATTTAATCTTTTCTTTTACTGTCATTGCCATGGAAACATTAAAAGTAAGAGGAACTGTAGGAAGAAGATGAAAAAGTAGAGACAAAAAAGGAGATACAGAACACTAAAGAAAAAAAGAAGGCATGCAGCAGTGCATTAAATTATAAAACAATCAATATTTAGATAGTGTTTTGGTTCAGGAATTCTGTCATATTTGGAAAAGCTAGACCTGAAATACAGATTAGTTTGATCAATGCCTATAAAAATAAGAGTAATTTCTCCATTCAGTAGAAATACTAAAAACCCCACTTTGATTCATGTCTTTTCTCATGTTTTCGTAGTATTATAACTGATAATGGTAGGGGTTTACGGCTGAGTTGCATTACGCTAGGATGAACGCTTCTGGGTTAGGATGTGGAGCTTCTGGACAACTCAAACACAAAAAGGAAGCCTACAGAGGGTGGAAGCAAGGACAGGTAGCCTGGGAGGAAGACAGAGAAATTGTCTGAGCAGCCAGGGATTAGGTGAGGAAAGCTAAAGCCCTGATAGAATTAAATCTGACCAGGGACATCAAGGGCAACAAGAAAAGCTTCTACAGGTACGTTGGTGATAAAAGAAAGACTAGGGAAAATGTGGGCCCTTTCCGGAAGGAAACAGGAGACATAGTTACCCGGGATATGGAGAAGTCCGAGGTACTCAACAAGTTTTTTGCCTCAGTCTTCACCGGCAAGTGCTCAAGCCATACCACTCAAGTCGCAGGAGGCAAAGGCAGGGACTGGGAGAATGAAGAACCACCCACTGTAGGAGATCTGGTTTGAGGCCATCTAAGGAACCTGAAGGTGCACAAGTCGATGGGACCTGATGAGGTGCATCTGCGGGTCCGGAGGGAACTGGTGGTTGAGGTTGCTAAGCCACACTCCATCATATTTGAGAAGTTGTGGCAGCCCGGTGAATCTCCTAGTGCCCGGAAAAGGGGAAACATAACCCCTGGTTTTAAAAAGGGAAAAAAGGAAGACCAGGGGAACTACAAGCCAGTCTATCTCACCTCTGTGAGTCTCAGCAAGATCATGGAGTAGATCCTCCTGGAAACTACACTAAGGCACATGGAAACTAAGTAGGTGATTGGTGACAGTCAACATGGCTTCACTAAGGGCAAATCATGCCTGACAAATTTGGTGGCCTTCTACAACGGGGTTACAGTGTTAGTGGATAAGGGAGGAGTGACTGACATCATCTACCTCGACATGTGCAAAACATTTGACACTGTCCTGCAAGACATCCCTGTCTCTAGATTGGAGAGACATGGATTTGACAGATGGACCACATGGTAGACAATGACTCGTCCAGATGGTTGCAGTCAAAGAGTTGCGGTCAACGGCTAGATGTCCAAGTGGAAATCAGTGACGAGTGGCATTGCTCCAGGATCGGTATTGGGAATGGTGCTGTTTAACATCTTTGTCGGCAACATGGGCAATGGGATTAAGTGCACCCTCAGTGAATTTTCCAATGACACCAAGCTGTATGGTGCGGTCGACACGCTGGAGGGAAAGGATGCCATCCAGAGGGACCTTGGCAGGCTTGTGAGGTGGGTGCATGTGAACCTCATGAGGCTCAATAAGGCCAAGTGCCATGTCCTGCACATGGTTTGGGGAAATCCCAAGCAGAAATACAGGCTGCGCGGAGAATGGATTGAGACCAGCCCTAAGGAGAAGTACTTGGGGGTGTTGGTTGATGAGAAGCTCAACATGGCGTGGCAACGTGTGCTTGCAGCCCTGAAAGCCAACCATATCCTGGGCTGCGTGCAAAGCAGCGTGGCCAGCAGGTCAAGTGAGGTGATTCACCCCCTCTGCTCCGCTCTGGTGAGATCCCACCTCGAGTACTGCATTCATGTCTGGAACCCCCAATATAAGAAAGACATGGACCTGTTCGAGAGGGTCCAGAGGAGGACCGCGAAGGTGATCAGAGGGCTGGAGTAGCTCTCCTATGAGTACAGGCGGAGAGAGTTGGGCTTATTCATCCTGGGGAAGAGAATGCTCTGGGGAGACCTTATTGCAGCCTTCCAGTACCTGAAGGGGGCCTACAAGAAATCTGGAGAGGGACTTTTTACAAGGACATATAGGGGTAGGGCAAGGGGTAATGGCTTTAAACTGAAAGAAGGTAAATTTACATTAGACAGAAGGAAGAAATATTTCACTGTGAGGGTGGTGAGGCACGGGAACAGGTTGCCCAGAGAAGTTGTGGATGCCCCATCCCTGGAAGTGTTCAAGGCAGGTTGGATGGGGCTTTGAGCAACCTGGTCTAGTGGAAGGTGTCCCTGCCCATAGAAGGGGGGTTGAACTAGATCTTTAAAGTTCCATCCAACCCAAACCATTCTATGATTCTATGTGCATTCAGTTTGCTCTTCTGTCTTTTTTACGTGCCTTGGACCATTGCCCAAACCCTTTGGAAAAAAGACCTTCCTGATAAGTGTAGATAAGTCACTGAAGTCTGGATCCTTAAATGTAATTTGGTCTGAAGGACTTAGAGAGTGTGTCATTGTTCTTTTCTTGGATGCATGAATCTAAACCAATTTTATCTGGATGCACTTACTCTAAATATCACAATTTCCCTTGTAACCAGCCACTCCATCTTCTTTTTCTCTATCCAACAGTCACTAATTTATCAGTCCTGTCTTTATATTTGTATGTTATCAAGTTCCAGCAGGTGGCAACCCTGCTGCATTGTTTGTGGATTTTGTAGCATGAATAAAACTTACTGTGTATTGCAAATGGATTCATTTGCAAAACTATTTGAAATAATTCTGGAGTTCTCATCCCTTTTATGCCTATGATTTACCACTTGGAGAGAATAATGTCCCCAAATCTCCATTCTGTATATATTTTGTCCTATGATGATATCTGCTATTATATACCACATTAAAATATATATTGGTTCTTTTTTGTTGTTGTTGTTGCTGGAATCTGTTCTTCAATCCCATACTGTGGGTTAACTCTAACACACATGCAGCAATTACCTTGCATTAAACCGATAAAGCCATACTGTGTACAAAGACCCATGCTCTGTTTTATTTTTGATAAATGGATGTTATGTGACTTGCTGCCACCATTTTGTTTTGGGGAATTGATATCTTGTTTGCATAGTCCAGTGCTGTGCGGGAATGAAGTAAGATGTTGTGAGAAGTTAGGCTGACAGGAACCTCTCTGTACCACCTCTGCAGTCCCCTCTTCATAATCTGATATAGTGACAGTAAAAATAGATCCCACTGCATCTGTTTTTCCTATTTATTTCATCTATTAAGCAAACCGTCACTTTGTCAGTTTTTAAAGATGTTCTGGGGTTTCATAATCACAGGGCAGAACCTGGTAATGTAGTAACGTCTCCTACCAAAGGAGAAACAATAAGTTCAGTGATAACCTATTTATTAGAACCGTGTTCTTAAACATTTTAAAACCAGAAGTGCATGGTCTGTGCGACTTTATTTTAGTCTTCTACATACTGATCCTATAAATCTTATTTGGGTTCTGGGGTGAGAACCTGCTCCTTCAAGAGAGCAAGGACATACGAGAGAAGAACCTGGCTTTCTGGATAAAGCACTGGTATGAATGTCATGAAGCTGTTATTTTCTGGGCCTATTCAGACATATGTTATTGTCACAGCCCTTTAAATAGTGTTGGTGTTGCTAAGCAATATTCAAATCATTTACAGATATTTTGAAAGCGGTGAATACCTGTTAACAGTCCTTTGGGCTATACTAGTTGATTTACTACTGAACTGTATTCATGCATTTTTCTCTGGTTTTTTTTCCTCACCCCCCCCTCTTTTTTTCTCTTAGTATTTAACCTTTAAAAGTACAAAAACTGTAAAATTTGAAACAAGGGAGTTGTTAGAGAATTGGGGGGGTGGGATTGGGGAGGAAGGTACACAGATGGTAATACTCTGCTCATTAATGCATGTTGCCTGCTGTTCTGCTCCTTGAACTTGAGAAATTTAGAAAGTGGAGATAAGAATTACCAGTCAGTGTGTTGTTGCCTGGCAGCCTGTAGAAATCGTATGATGCTACATGGGGCTGCCTGACCAAAGTGAAATGGCTATTTTTGCCCCTTTCTTCCTCTCGTTAATTCTTGAAAGAACTGTTGGGATACTGCCTGGGTATAGCACTAAAAATTTCTTCAGTAAAGGAACACATAGATACCAATATATTTTTAGATGTGATCCTATTCATATTTTAGTTAAGGTAATATATTTTTACATTCTTAGCTGGTAATGAAAGAAGATGTTCTCATAAAGAAATGCTTTATTGCAACTTGTGAGGGTGTAGGCTGCTACTAATTGTGAATAATGTAAGTAACCTGTGGATATTTTAGCCGTCTGTGTGTTGCATAGATGGTACTTCTCTTTAGGACTAAGATTTGGTATTAGTATTTTTGCTTTTATTTCAAAGGCACCGTAATCTTTTCCTTTAAATGAATTAAATCTTTGCAGTAAATCATCCTCTTTAAATCTTTAGGGTTTTTTTCTTAATTTGTAAATCAAACTCACACTAATAGCAAAACAGAGATATTCTTACTTCGTTATGCTGCATATGAACCTCCTGCATGTCAATGCAACTTGTTAAAGCAAGATTTAAAGAGATATCTTCTTAGGTATATATAAGTTCCTCTTCATATTAGCTAGGATGGAAAAACAGCACTGAGTTTTAAATTTGAGAACCTGTATCTTTTTTTTCTTCTAATTGGATCTTGAAGAAATAATTTCCTAAAGAGATGACAGTTTTAAAGCCTGGTGTTTTACCAGTGTGCTGTAAAACATTTACACTGGGTGGCTGTTACAAGTAATGATGATGACAGCAGAGTTTATTACACAAGGAAGTAGTTCTACTACCATAGTAGCACTACCACAGTTCAGAGCCCCGTTATGGCAGGTGCCATCCATACTAATTGACATAGGTTTTTAGGAGGTGATTAATGAGTTTTCTGAGACAGTCTGCAAATATTGAAACTCTTTAACGACTAGGAAGTTAACAAACATTAGGGGAAATAGCTTGTGAGGAAAATATTTGTTAAATATACATCTTCTCAATGAAAATATGTTTGGATTGTTCCTTGTGACATTTCAATGCAGTTTGCCTCGAAGAGCATTTGCCTTATGCTTTCTCCTACCAAAAATGTGTTGAGTGATAAGCAATTACGTTCTTCATGCATTCTCAGATATTATCTTAGAATCATAAAATAGTTCGGGTTGGAAGGGACCTGTTATGGTCATCTAGTGCAACCCCCTGCAGTGAGCAGGGACATCTTCAACTAGAGCAGGTTGCTCTGAGCCCCGTCCAGCCTGACCTGGGATGTTGCCAGGGGTTATCTGACTTGTTCTTCTACGTTGTAAATTCAGAGATGCTTTATAGTCAAAGCAACTCAAGAAAACAGGTCTGGATGGTGCTCATCTCTTTCTACTGCTGATCTCTGGTTCACTCTCTCTTCTCAGGTTGATTTTTTCTTGAATTGGAAGTGTACTGTACCTGCTTGGTTGCAGATAGTCTTGTGGTTGCAGAGGCTTTGATTTATGTAGTCTGTTATTAAACTGCATTTTCTCTTTTTTCTCATGGTGTTTATAAAAAATATTGTGATACTTCTGTTTTTAACCTTGACGAGTACAAGATTAGATAATTTGGTCGTACATTATTAAATAATGTATAATTAAACATATTTCAGTAGCCAGCATTTTGAGATCCAGTATGTCACCTGGGAATTAAGTAATGCCAAATGATAAATTTAGAAATGCCAAATGTCTATATTGAAATGGTTGACCCTTTGGCACAAAATGACGATAATCCTGCCTTGAGGTAGTGTATTTAAATGCATATTCTTTCATAAGCAATTAGGCTATAAAATTATATGTTTGACTATTATCTTTCATCATTGCTTTTGTAATTTTCTAACAAGTGCACATCAGATAACATCTTCAGCAGCAGTGGTAGCAATGCTCCTTCTTGGAGGTACGAATGAAAGTCCAGAATCAATATCTAATTTTCCCAGCATACAAATCCAGCTTTGGAACATGGACCTATAATGGGTGTTTGTTTGGGATTTTAGGGCTTTGAGAGCTGAATTTGTCTTTTCAAGGATGGTTCTAATGGACAGTTCTAACCTCTGATCCACCTTCTAGTAAAGTTTCCCAGTTTCCAACTCATAAGTAATAAGAAGTCTGTGTTTCTTCTGACATTAACAAAACCCAAAAAACTTACATAGCAGCAGGGATTGATCTTACCAACTAGTTTAACAGAGCATTTTTTTTCCTCTCTAAAACTTTCTGTTATATTTATTTTTGTTTGGACAGATTTTAATTGCTTAAAAAAAAAAAGGAAGGATTTCAAATATCCTGTTTTAAAATTCTTCCGACTGATTTTGACAGTTCTTCTCTACTCAGTTAAGGAATTCACAAGCCTTGTAAAATCCTGCATTTGTCGCAATTTCTCCTGCTGCTATTACACTACAATACTTACTAATGTAGACACAGACAGCAATGGGCAAAAATCACCAGAAAACCATCTCCCTCAAGAAAAATAGGAATCTAATGTCTGATGGAGAGACTGGTTCTGGATCTGGAAGAGGTACTGTATGTTCAATAGCTACATTTATATACCCATTCCCACACTTAAACAAAAAAAAAAAAATCAGATATGGATTGAGGTAAATTCACGTCAGGTAGCAGGGCCGTTACAGAGATATACAGCTATTTTTGTAATTAGGTAACTACTTTAATGACAAACAAGATAATTCCTTAAAGAGAAGAGTTTGGCTGTGCTAAGATAAATAAATGTTGCTCCTTGCTATTTCTATATTCAGGTGTCGGTATCTCAAGATATGTCCCAATCTGTTTAAATTCAGTCCTCTTCTTGACCTATGATTTTCCAAACTGTGCGACTTCAGAGCATAATGCAGTTGGGGAAAGTGTTTAAAAAATCTCTGTCAGTGAGTGAGTCCCTGTCAATGACTCAGTCTTTCAATTGCCAATGAATCCCATTCCTGTCGTTGAAATGCTAAAATTACCCAGCACTAGGTCCTCGGAGGAGCTTGCTGATCTTCCCCTCTTGTGAATATTCTAGTGCCTATGTCACCCGTATGTTTTGAGTCCTCCTGCCAGACAGGTCTATTATTTGATGCTGGCTGAGGGGCAGTTACCTTCAGAATACTGCCAAATATTCTGTGTGTCACAGGTGATGAGGATTTTCCTTTTATAGCCCTGCAGTAGTGCAAGAATCCTGACTCCTGACGCCATTTTGGGATAAAAGAAGAGGATGTTTTCTTCTTCCGCAGAACTCCCATCTGTTTCAGTCAAGCAAAAACATCCTGCAGTACTTGTAACTATCAGTGACAAAGAAACTTTCTGTTTTGTGTATCTGCATCATGGATACTAATGGGCCATATAGCATCGCACATTTGTTACTAACTCTGAGGTGATTGATCATTTTCATCGCGTGTGGATAATGATTTCCCTAAATAGAATTCCTAATATCGTGACAACTTGCACAGCCCCCTCAAACTGATTCACTCGTGTAACTATGGCAGCTTCTTGTACTGTGCTGCAAAGATTGTCTGATTAGTAAGGAATTATGATTTATTTAAATAATCAAACTCAATGTACTTAACAAGGAAACTTAATGCTCTCTTACAAGTTCTCACTGTGAATTATCTTCTCAATAGCATAATAATATTAGGGTTTTTCCCTCAACATTAGCACATAGAATTGAATTTTATGAAAAACCATTACTGCACTAATACAGAATCAAAGAATAATTTTGGATGGAAGCAACCAGTGGATGTTACCTGGTTCAGATATGCTCAAAGCAAAGCTACCTTCAGTGTTAGATTAGGTTGCTCAGGGCCTTGTCCTGTCACACTATCTCCAAGGGTGGCTACTTCATAATCTCTTTGGGCAACTTTAGTTTAGCAGTATCTTAGGCTTTACCTGAACGTCAGTCAAACTCAGTTTGAGTTGACAGGGCGGATTTAGCTACTGGAGGTTTGTCCAGAGTGTGAAGAGGTGCCTGGCTCTGCATGTGCTTCAAAATTTTTGGCATGGTCCTTTCCAGGGGTGCTTTACCCCTGTATATAATGGGAATCTGTGATAAATATTACTTTTGTGAATTTTCCATGAAATGATCTCTCTTTTTTGGGATGAAAAGTATATAAAGTGTACATTTCCATTAAAGTAGTTTTTTTTCTAAGGTAAATTTTTTTTCTAATCAATAAAGAGGGACTGGAGGGATGGGATCCACCTGTCTGGAAGAGGCAAGGGAATCTTGGCAGCAGGCTGGCCAACTTGGTGAGGTGGGCTTTAAACTGAAGGACTCAGGGGGCAGGGATCCAAAGTGGCAATTCAGCTGGGGAGAAAGCCAGGCCAACCAGAGCAGTGACAAATGTTCCTTAGCAGCCTCTCAAGATGACAACCAGAAGACCAACTACCTCAGTTGTATGTATACCAATGCACACAGCCTGGGGAACAAACAGGAGGAACTGGAGTTTTGCACCCAGTCAGAAAGTTATGAATAACTGAAACATGGGATAACTCGCATCACTGGAGGATCAGCATGGATGGCTATACGCTGTTTCGTAAAGACAGACAGGGAAGCAGAGGAGGAGGAGTCATGCTCTATGTTAAGGTGAACCTTTAATGTATAGAAGTCAACTACTGTGGTTGTGGAAGCCCTATCGAATGCCTCTGGGTCAGGATCAGAGGAGTCGTCTCCAAGAGGGATCTTACGGTAGGCATCTGCTACCAACCTCCAAACCAAGATGGTAAGGCCAACAAAGTAATATTTGGGTCACTTAAGCAAGCTTCACATCAACAGAACCTGATTCTTGTGGGTGATTTCAACTACCCATGTTTGTTGGAAGAACAATACAGCAGCTCACATGTCACCCATCAAAATCTTGGGATGCATAGAGGACTGCTTCCTCATACAAATGTTAGATGGGCCAACCAGGAATGAGGCACTGCTGGACTTGCTACTCACAAATCAAGAAAACCTGCTCTGTAATATCTGGGTTAGTCATAGCCTTGGCTGCAGTGATCACAATATTGTGGAGTTTGGGATCCTGCTGAGCTTGCTGATGGTTACTAAGATGAGTGCTCTCTGAAAGCACAAAAACAGTCCATCCCCTTTAAAGATAAAGAAAGTAGGCAGAGCAAGAGACCCCCTTGGCTTAACTGTGAGCTTATGAGTCTTCTCAAAAGGAAGAGAAGCGTATCAGAGATGGAAAAGTGCATGAATACCTGTTGAGAAGTGCAAGAGCGTTTCCAGGGAGTGCAGAGACGCATTTAGAAAAGCAACAGCTCAGCTCGAAGTGAAATTGGTCGGAGGTGTCAAAAACTACAGAAAAGGGTTCTGCGGGTACATAAACAACAAGCAGAATCAAAGGAAAATATTGGCCCACTGTTAAATAGAAGTGAACTAGTCACCAACAGTGCTGAAAAGGCAGAGGTTCTCAAGACTTTCTTCACCTCTGTCTTTACTAGCACTGTTGGGGCCCAGGCCTTGGAACAAAAAGCCGGGTTGATGCAAACACAGACCCACCATCAGTGAAGGAGGAGTTGGTATGTGAACTCTTACAGGAGCTTGACCCCTACAGATTGATGGGCCCTGAAAATATCCACCCAAGGGTATTAAGAGAGCTGGCTGCCATCGTTTCAAGGCCACTCTCCATTATCTTTGAGAATTCATGGAGAGCTTGGGATGTCACAGAAGATTGGAAGAAGGCTAATGTCACCCCCATCTACAAGAAGGACTTCAAGGAGGATGCAGTAAACTATAAACCCATCTTTCTTACTTCAGGCCCTGGGAAAGTTAGGGAATGAATCCTTCTGGGAGCTATCACGAGTCAAATGAAGCACGCGATTGGGAAAAGCCAGCATGGATTCACCAAGGGCAAATTGTGCTTGACAAACCTGATCATCTTCTATGACAAAGTAACCTGTTTGGTTGATGAGGAGCAAGCAGTGGACATTGTCTACCTGGGTTTCTCCAAGGCTTTTGATATGGTTTCCCACAGCTTCCTCCTAGAGAATCTGATGCATTACAGTCTAGACAAGTGGTCTGTGCGGTGGATGGGAGCTGGCTGACAGGCTACATCCAGAGGCTGGTGTAAATAGCTCTTTTCAAACTGGCAACTTGTCACAAGTGGAGTCCTCCAGGGGTCGATATTGGGCCCAATGCTGTTTAATACCTTCTTAAGTGATCTGGATG
>NW_010510980.1:0-711 GCF_000687285.1 Phaethon lepturus | reverse complement strand
GATGGCCTGGGCAAGCACCTCTGCCAGCCTCCTCAGTACTCTTGGGTGGATCCCATCAGGCCCCATAGACTTGTGTGTGTCCAGATGGATTAACATGTCTTTAACTATTTCCTGCTGGATTATGGGGAGGTTATTGTGCTCTCCACCCTCATGTTCCAGCTCAGGGGGCTGAATACCCTGCGGATACCTGGACTGGCTATTAAAGACTGATGCAAAGAAGGCATTAAGTACCTCAGCCTTGTCCTCATCCTTGGAGAAAATTTTCCCTGCCGTACCCAATAAGGGATGGAGATTCCCCTTGGTTCTCTTTTTGTTGTTAATATATTTGTAGAAGCATTTTTTGTTACCCTTTACAACTGTGGCCAGACTGAGCTCTAGCTGGGCTTTTGCCTTTCTGATTTTGTCCCTGCTTGACCTAACAAGATCCTTGTACTGTTTATGAGTTGCCTGCCCCTTCTTCCAGAGGTGATAAACTCTCCTTTTTTCCCTGATTCCCAGCAAAATCTCCCTGTTCAGCCAGGACGGGCGCCTTCCTCGCCAGCTCTTCTTATGACACATGGGGACCGCCTGCTCCTGCGCCTTTAAGATTTCCTTCTTAAAGACTGTCCAGCCTTCCTGGACCCTTTGCCCTTCGGGACGGTCTCCCAGGGGACTTTCTCAACCAGCGACCTGAACAGGTCGAAGTCTGCCTTCCGGAAGTCCATGGTAGCA
>NW_010510979.1:16989-30041 GCF_000687285.1 Phaethon lepturus | reverse complement strand
GCCAGCTCATGAGCAAGAATCCTTTTACCCCCTGGAATCAGTTGCACTCCATCATCTGCGAGGAGGCCCGGTGCCGTGTAAACCGCCCCGTGGTCAAAAAACCCAAAATTCTGACGATGGCACCAGCCCCTGAGCCATGTGTTGATCAGGGGTGCAATATAGTGTCAATAAAGCCTGCAACATATGCCCTGGGACCCAACGCTCATACCAGATCACACTGAACACAAAAAAGATTGGTGAGATATTTTGCCAAGGCAATAAGGGCATTGATGCAGCATATGCCAACAATACTTAATCTTTAACATTTATTATGAAATTCTTAGGCTAGGTATAAATGCACTCCCTGTTTTTACATCCACATTAACAAACTTTACATGTTATAACTATTTTACTAATAGAGCCCTCCTCTTTAGGTCTCCTAGATGCTAAACTGTTCATCTGGAAAAGGCCACTTTAATTAGCACACATATGAGAGCTCTTTTTGATGGCTCCAGAGTATCTGTGCAGAGAGTTTCAACTGTTTCAGGTGAGATATGAGCTCAGCTGCTCATTAAGAAAGGAAGAAGGGATCTTGCATATGTCACCAGGATCCTCCAGCTGGTGCCCTCTGTCTTGGGAGCAGCACAAAGAGTTGGTGGAGTCCATACTCAGATCACAATATACCAGCTAGCACAAATGAGTGAAATCTGATGTTCTGCAAACAAAAAGGTTCATGTAGGTTGGTCCTTGCTTCTTTTTTGCTCCAGTTTGTGAGTTAGGTTATAGCTGAACTCAGGTCTGAGTAGAATTACATGTAAAAACATTTTCTTGTGATGGTGTTTTTAACTGGAGTTGGTTGCCCTTCTTGCACTGGAGATCAGTGCACAATCATTCTGTTCTGCTGGAGGCGTAGTTAGTGGTATGACCACTCTCTTGTGTTAGGTCTTCAGTGAAAACATAGCCTAAAAGTCTATCTTTGCTGCAGAATTCATTTCGGTGTTAGGAATTCACTTGTTAAGAACTAAGTGGTTTCTGCCCTACTTGTGGGCAGTGCATTTAACAGACATGCTCCCTCTCCCAGGTTATGTTTACAATGAAACCTTCAGAAACCTGGGTGGAAAGGCTGCCTTGCTGCTGCCTGTGGCACAGATTCTCTTACTTACCATATCTTTTAAATTGCTTCACTGTTCTTCTTTCTTTCCTTGATTATATATTCATACATAAAAGTAAGCGTGGAGTAAGTGACTGCTTTATAAATGCGGTGTCCCAGAATGTAGAGCTGCTATCTGCAGAGAACATTTATTCACTGAGGGCCTGCAAGGCCACTGTGTGAGCAGTAATGTAATCTGACTACGACTACATGGAACTGAGGGCAGACATGCCACGAAGTCTTACAGCTGCTGACCTTGGGAATGCTGTGTTTACAGCAAGTCACAGAAAGGCACCAGAACCAAGAACAGGTGGCCTTGAGTTCTGTGAACAGCCTACAGGGCTTTAAACAGTTCTGATTTATTCAGTGTGACAGTCCCTGTATAATAAGGTTGGACTTGGAGATTGCAGCTATGAAGTTTCCACACCGTTTTTGTGAATATGATAAGGAAAATGGGTTATAGCTTCTCATGTAAGTGATTGACATCCACTTCATCATCACTTGTAGGGTTCTGAACAGCACTGCTCATGCACACATCTTGTTTCCCCTGCTATTACATGATCTCTCAGCCAAGAGTCCTCAGGCAGAGCTTCCCATCTCTGGAACCCCAGTCAGTCCTTCTTTATAATTTCACAGAATCACAGAATTACAGAATCATTAAGGTTGGAGAAGACCTTTAAGATCATCAAGTCCAACCATCAACCCAACACCACCATGCCCACTAAACCATGTCCTGAAGTGCCATGTCTACATGTTTTTTGAACACTTCCAGTGATGGTGACTCTACCACCTCCCTGGGCAGCCTGTTCCAATGCTTGACCACTCTCTCCATAAAGAAATTTTTCCTAATATCTAGTCAAAACCTCCCCTGGCACAACTTGAAACCGTTTCCTCTTGTCTTATCACTAGTTACTTGGGAGAAGAGACCAACACCCACCCCATCATGACCCCCTTTCAGGTAGTTTGTACAGAGTGATGAGCCCTCCCCTCAGCCTCCTCTTCTCCAGACTGAACAACCCCAGTTCCCTCAGCCACTCCTCACAAAGTTTGTTCTCCAGACCCCTCACCAGCTTCGTTGCCCTTCTCTGGACACGCTCCAGCACCTCAATGTCCTTCTTGCAGTGAGGGGCCCAAAACTGAACACAGGATTCAAGGTGCGGCCTCACCAGTGCTGAGGATAGGGGCACGATCACTTCCTTACCTTCTACCATGGTGGTCATGTTCCTAATAATCTCAGACTAATAATATAAGTACTACTGAAATGATTTATTGAATTTTCTAGTTTTCTTGTTACACCTCTCTTCTTTTTTTTCCTGATCCTTCAGTCAGACTAATGAATTCAATGGAACTGTAAGACAGGCATACAAGTCCACCCACAAAAATAAAAATTTTTACCTGGTGAGTTCTCTTGAGCAAGAATCTTTCAAGCTTACATTTGTCATACTACCACAGAGGTAAATCACACATCTCACTACAATATCCTTTTCTCTGGTCTTAAACAAGTTTGTTCTTGTCTCAGCAAAGCTGCCTGTTGTAGTCAGATATTTAGCAACTTAAACTTGCACTTTGGGTTAGTTAATATCTTTACACACTCAGTTGTATTCTCAATATAATGTAATAAAAGACCTGGCTGAACATAAATAACTCGTTCCATTTATCACAGCTAAAATATTTGAAGTTGGGAAGTAAAAGTGCAAAACGTGTGTACACAAAACTTGGACAACTCTGCAAAAGCATGTCCCTGTGAAACTGCTTTCTGCTAGATGTTTCTTTCAGGGAAAGTCACCTGCACTGACTTGATGAGGATGTGACACAGCCATACCGGCACAGGCACTTTCATCTTCTGCTCTAAAAGGGCTCTGTCAGAGCCTGTAAGTGCAGTTCTCAGTCCAGTCACGAAGACGTCTGGCCTTTGCTTTCAGCAGAAAAGACATTCTTGTAGAACAAAGTTTCTCTCCAGTTCTTCACATTTTGCTTTACATTAATTCCCATTTACTTGTACTTTCATAACAAAGGGTTGACTTAGAACTTCCTCTGAGTTGATCCTTCACATTTCCAGTCCTGGGCCTTTCTAGATGGGCCATTCTCCTGGCCTCCTGGGATTCTCCTCTCTTCGTTTCCCAGCTGGTTTGTGGGTCTCTCTGACCCACAGCAGAAGGTACCTATATTACCCACCTTCACCTAGAGTAACGTTGCTATTCCCCACAATATGGCTGCTGGCTGTTTTCTGTACTGGCCTTTTATCAGCCTCCCAGTCAATGATCAGCTACAGGGCCTTGGAGACATAAGAAAGAGCCTTTTGTACTTTCTTGATGAACAGTTGAGTTTATACCTCACCTGAAACAGTCCGCTGAAACTCTCTCACTGTGCATATAGCCTGCAACCATCAAAAAGAGGTCTCCCTGCATGTACAGTGGCCCCTTTCCAGATAAATTGGCAGATACTCTTGGGAGGGCTTGTAATTATTAGTAGCTAATGCACTTACATATACTGATGATCAGTAAGGCAATCCAATGATTTTGTAAAGTCAGGGAAGATGGTATTGGATCATCTCTATCTTCTATTAAACCACAAGTATACAGTGAGCGTTTGCTGACTTCTGTCATTTGTCAACGTGATTTTATCTTAAGAATGCAGAAACTGGAGGAAACTCAATGATTTTCCACATGATATTTATTTTTCATTTTATACAAAGGTCCCGTTACATGGTCTCTTTTATCCTGTCTATTTTTTGTTCACTAGCAACACTCTCTCACCACCTTTTAGAATCACATCGGTACTAGCAGCATCGTTAGCATGCTTAGTCAGCAAAACACATATGTTCCAAAGTTTCACATGCCGCTGCGGCAAGAATAGTTATAGAGTGATTTGGGGAAAAAAAAAAAAATCTTGAAATTCTGTCTAACAATATTGTACTTTTGCTGTTATTAAGGTTACGATATTAATATGGAAAATGTGTTTTGTCTTTTATAGGTTTTTTTGTCATGATAAAGTATCACTAGGAGCTCTCTGTGCCTGGTAAAGCGACAGAATCACATTTATATTTGATATAAGAAAGCTAGATGAAAGCAGGCAAAAGAAAAAGATGCAACTTAAGAGCAAAGCAATCAAGTGCTCTAAAAAGATGACTTTTTTAATTTAAAAAAACCATGCACATCTCTGGTTAAAAGGCAGGGGTAGAAAATGAGGAGAATTTGAGCTGCAGTGTTTGCTCCAGCAGTATTCTGTCCACCTACCCTCTTCATCCATCTTCCTTTTCCACTTAACTTGACTGGGTGGGAAAACAAGCAATAAAAGGCAGTGAAGAACGGTGGGTGCAACATTTTTGTTCCTTGGGAAATCAGTATCACTCTTCTACAAATCAGGATGCTGTAGCTGTCTGGGCTCATTCTGCACATTGAACTAAACTGCAGTGCAAATTTTCTTCCTCCATTTGCTTATTTTAAGCTCCAGCTAATTACAACTGTTTAATAGTCTTACTAAGTTCACCCTGCGGAAACATTAGAATAAAAGTCTTTTTCTTAGAATCGTGACTACAAGGTATTTTTAAGGTGAATGTGGAATCTTGAATGCTATGCAAGTGCCCATAATGCACACACCGCATATGTTTGTGTGTGTGTGTGTGTGTGTGAATGCATACCTAACTACACAAGGAAAGCAATGAAAGGCACTTTTTCGGGCCTTGGGGTCAGGAACTTAAGGATGACAAAAACAGACATCTTTGGCATGAATATAAAGGCTCCTGGAGCATGGGACAGCTTTATTCCAGTGCATTGATCCTTATCCCTTTGTAGAAGAAAGTTTCTGGCTTGTTTACAATACTCCCAAATTTCAATTAATTCCCTTCACAACTGCTTTGTGCAGTTAATTTCTCTAAGCTACTAGTTATCTTTCCTTTTGCTATGGATTTATATGGTGCTTAGCATAATGCATCACTGGTGCTCACTATTTCTATAAGCAAACACTGAATAAACTAAGGAACTGAGTAGCTTTTAACTGTTTTAAAGTAAATTAGTCATTGTCATTGTCATTGACAGAGTGTTTACGAAGGCCTTTGGGGAAGGGGTTTCTTCTTTTTCCTTCCTTCAAATTTTCTCAACTCGGAGATTCATGAACTGCTTATTGAGTTTCAACCTGCAGTTCATGAATCACTTAGATGCTGGCCTGATTAAATAATAAGAAGACCATTTCCATAGAAATGGACTCATTATTACGTTACTTTCAAATTTTTTTTACATGGCAGTTACAGAGAAAAAATCCTCAAAAATATCTTTATTTTGGGATAGAGATTTGGGGTTTGGAGGGAAACAGTCCTCCTGCACTGTACTTAGATTATTTCAGTGTAGAATATCCCTTGTTCTGAATTGGGATGCTAATTTGTCATTTTTCTTGTCCAGGATGAATGTTGGTTGCTTGACTGAGCACAGATCGAGTGAACTGCTTCTGTTACAACTTCAAATCCTGAATTTTACTGTACACAGTTTATGTATCTTAGTCCAAGACTGAATGCCCCATAACTGAAAAAGCCTAAAAAATATTTACAGTTGAAATAAAATATTTGGGCATTCCTATATGAAAATGTTTCATTTTCAGTCCTGACCCAAGGAATTAATTTTGAGCTACTGCAGCTCTGAACTGCATTACCCAGGAGAGCACACTACCACTAGTTGTTGGCATCTGGTGGTCCTACTTTGCCTTTACACTGGATTACCTGGCAGGTATGTATATTCATCATTTACTTGGAGTTGAAAGGAACCATAATATATTAACCAGCTTTGGTAAAAGAGTGACTGTTTTTTAGTAGTCACGGATAAGTTGCATGAGAAGAATGAACAAGTATTTTAGTTTAAGGGAAATTTTAGGAAAAATAACATTTCAGTTATCATATTATGCAGCTTTTTCTAAGCTGTGTATTTCTACTGTAATTCGATGTCAAAAGCTTCAGATTTTTTTTGGAAACTGTAATTATCAATTTCAATGCAATTCAATACGTCTTTGTTTTTCTACCTCTGTTCATAAAGCTCTTGTGCATGTACGACTGAAATTAATTGTAGTTTGTTACCTGGCTAGAAATGATTCAATATTTAACAACTTTTTGCTGTATGTTCAAGTCTGTTTCCACAAGGAAAGTGGTTTTTTTTCCCCAGCACATTTGAAATAGAAAAGAGTATGACAAAGTCAACAAGCTTTAAAATTTGAAGATATGAAGATCAAACATTATACAGATATGAACCGTGTGTACCTATGCTGTTGAATATCTTAGCATGCAATATTCAGACAAAAATATTTGCATCTCACGACTTCTCAAGTGTCAACTCTTGAGGAATTCATGGAGTCATACAATTATACAATAGTTTAGGGTAGAAGGGACTTCTGGAGGCTGTCTTCTCCAACCTCGCACTCAAAGGTGGCCAACTTTAAAATTAAATTAGGTTAATCTGGCCCTTGTCCCAGCTGAATTTGAGCATCTCCAAGGATGCAGATTCTATAGTCCTTCTAGGCAATATCTCTCAGTGTTTGAGTGCTCTTACTGTGAAAAGTTTTTCGTTATATCTAACCACAATTTAACTTGCTGCAATTTGTGTCCATTCCTTCTCTCCCTTTCATCATGTAGGTCCAAAAAAGTCTGTCGCAGTCTTATCTACACCCTCCCATTAGGTAGTTGTACACAGTCATAATGTCTTACAATAGCTACCTTCTCCAGGCTGAACAGACCCAGATCCCTCAGCCTCTCCTCATACACCTTGTCCTCCAGCCCCCTGACCATCTTGGTGGCCCTCCACTGAACTGGACTGCTTTATCCTAGTGCTTCTTTAGCTAGAAATGATCATTAGTTCATTACTTTGCCATTAATTTGTTATTTCACTGGTGCATTATGTCATAAATGATTTTAGAAGACCATGTAATAAAGAAGCAAATTGTGAAAATGTATAAGTAACACTGGTTCACTGGAAGAGTTCTTTTCTGGTTTATGTCACTCTTGGAGAGCACAGAGTTGCAGATGGACACACCTCTACCAAGTCTAAAATTCTAATGGCAGAAAGATCTTTCCAGCTGCCAGATGGAGAGAGAACTCTCTTTTGGGGACTCAACTCAAGATCGCAAGTCCGGTATCTGCCTCCTTCAGCTTGTAAAGAAAAGTGACTGAGAAGCTTTATAATGTTGAATATCATGTAACAAAGATATTATGTAACATTGTCTACAGCATACTCTGCTGTATATTCTGTATATGAGCTGGGCATCAGCTGTAAGTATTTATTTTTCATTAATTTGTAAACATATCTTCCTTTAATGTTAATCATCATCAGGAGCTGTGCTGTCAAAGTTAAATTTTCTCACATTTTTGGTATTAGTTCTACAACTTTCTCCTGCCTTAAAAATTGTCAGGTAGACAATGCCTTCAACTGAATATGTCTTTTCAGTGGCAGGCGAAGTAATTTCTGTTCACAGTTTATAAGAGAAACTAGCTCCTTTAATAGTAAATACCACAATAATGTAAAAATAATGATATGTAAAGATACTTCTGGTTTTCGCAGTCCCTTTGGGGAGTAAGTATTCATAATTGCCTTCGTCAGTCTCAGTTCTTTGCCTTTTCTGGCTATATTCTTCTGTCTTCCAGTTGTTCATGTTCTCAAATCAGAGAAAACACATTTCTCTTTCCAGTTGCATTAAATGGTTCTCCTTAAACATTCTCCTCAACAGCTCAGTCTATACCAGCAGTATAATACAGCAAAGCCTCATAAGGGACGAAGTACTGCTATTTTTATAGGATGCAAACTGGATTAAAATTCTCAGAGAGTCCTGGTATGATCCCGACTTATAAACTTCTAGGGTCTGCCAGAAGAAAATGGCTTCTTACTGTTTTTCAAAGCTCTCACTTACAGCCAATAAGGAATACTAATTCTCCTGGGAATCATAAACAAGAAGCAAACTCTTCCAAATGATGCTACAGGAATGCTTTGTGTTCCAGGTTTTTAATTTAGTTCAATCTTAGGACAACACAAAAGTATAATCACTTTTAAGCTTTTGTGGTTAGCCTTGACTAAAGGCATAGGTTTCATCAGGTTGAATTTTACACCATGAAGAAAGTTTAATCAACAATTACGTTCCTTAATGTTGCTTTGCAAAAGTTTGTTTGATTGTGCGACAATTTTGACTCCAGCGGTAAATGAACCAAAACAAGAGGTGGTCATCTCCACACTGGCATTGCATCCAGCCCTCCAGCTGCCAGCTGGAGCTTACTGGTACGATGGATTTTACGTCTTGTGAATGTGGTCAGTTTGAGAGAAGTGGAGTATTCTGGGGGGAAGGTGGAGCTGTCTGTTGGTTGCTATAGAGGAGACAGGCACAGCTGTAATTTCATCTCATTTTATAATCTCTCAGCAAATGCAACCTTGTTTATTTATAGCCGCTAATGCAATAAAGTAAGTAATTTGAAAACAACAAATTATTGGTCTCCAAATGTCTGGCTGCTGATCATAAGCTTATCTCCTGGTGATTTCTAACCAGAGCCCTCACACATTTTTCAGTGAGAGAACTATTAGCGATCAAAGATCTCTCAGGATGTGAGGCAAGCTTGACTTTAACAAAGCAGCTTGCATTCAGACTACTTTATTGTTCCAGCAAGACTACTGAAGTGGGAACTCTGTAACTGAACTTTGAGGATTACCACCTCTGTTCTCAATTTGATACAGTTCATAGCATTTTCACATTGGGATGTTAAAAGGGAGGGGATTTTGTGTGTTTTCTAAGGGACTGATTATGGCTGGGACAGTGGAGTGCTTTATTTGCAGCCATAATTTCTGTTGTGGCTGAATCCATGGGTGGATTCATGCTGAAAGACTGGATGTTTACACCATAATCTAAATTATGTAGTGGTTTTCTATCAAAACACCACTTTAGTGTGAATCATACTTGTTGGATTCCACCTGTTGTCTAATCGCTATGTTAGCGAATTGTAAATTTAAGTCTCAGCATGAGGGGGGACAAAAATCAATCTTTTTTCACTGACTTGTGTCATTATCTTGCTATTGACTGGTTTTACCTTTAACAATTTCCAGTTCCATTTCTGTTTCTTTTCAGAGTTCATGTAAGTGAACACTGTGTAGAACAATTTTTTTGCCTTATTGCTTTGAAGGCTAGAGGTGTTTCCCCCTCACTGTCCCCAAATGTGACCTGGTGAGCTTTATTGTTAAAAGCAACAGTGACTACATGTATTTTTCTAACAACCAATACTCTTTAATTAGATGTGGACTTTTAAGAGAAAAACTTTAGTGGTATGCAGTCTTGAAGATATGCTCTCAATACACTGAAGTCCCAGCCATATTTTGAAAAGAACCTTAATGCTCTGGGCAATGCCTGTAGTGCTCTAAATTAACATCTCCCACTGATAATTATGGAGTTGCCAAAGTTAGCTAATGTTCGTGTAGCAGCAGCATGAAATTAAATACTTTTTTACCCTTCCACACCAGAGCTAGGATAGAAGTCCAGGGAGAAAATTTATCTTCAGTGCACTTGAATAATGTAGGTTCCAGTAAACAAAGAGGGGGAAAAATAATTGTTTCGGGTGCCATTGTAATGTCAAGGAAAAAGAAAAAAGCTCTAATTTTTCAAAGGGCATAATTAGTAACTGTCCATATAATTATTTTTAAAATTAGGAAATCATTTGGGGAAATTACTTGAAATTTCTCTTGAGTATTTAAAGTATTGTTATATGTTTTTAAACTGAATGGGTTGCTTTTCTGGTTAGAAAAAATTGTGCACCCTTCCTGTTTTGTTTTTGCAGACGGTTTTGTTATTGCAGGCATACTGAAAGCAAGACAACGTATGACTAAGCAAGAATAAATCATCCCAATTTCCTTCTATCAATCCATTTTCTTTAGGCTGAAAGCTCCTATCCTTTTGCCTGAAGGAAGCAATAGTGCTTGGCTGCTTCTCTTGACAACAAAGGAATATTATCTCAACAGGGGTCATTTACTCCAGTGTATTTTTATTGGCCACTGCAGTGTCCCACTTTTACATCACGAAGATATGATGCTGTGTAGTAGCCTATTAGGAATGACAAGTGTGGTTAAATGATATCAAGTGGTTTGATAAAAACAAGGAAAGATGAAGATGCTAAGAAAAAGGAAGCAAGAAGAGAGGGAGGCACGAGAGAGAAGTTAAGAAAGAATAAAGGAAAAACACCATAGCAACAAAAAACCCCAGCCTAATTCAATTTAGTGTGCAAAAGAGGAGGGTTATCTGTGAACCCTGCTAAAATTTGAACTTGCTGCCTCTTGATTTGGCTGCTGGGACCAGGAGAAGCAATACCATTAAAAGACTTCCGAAAACCAGCAGTAATTGTAATGTGCTGGCCAAAAGCATCACAGATAGCACAGAGCTAAAGCAGGGCATGGGGAGGGGTACAAACAAATGTGGTGAGGGGGGACAAAGCATCCAGAGACCTGAAGGGAGCAGAAAGCTTGGGTTTATTTTTAAAGGTAAAATGTGGTTTCATGAAGTAGGGAAGAAAGGACCGAGGTCCCAAGTACGTCGCAAACTAAAATGTGGAGAACCTTTCCTGGCATCTCTTGGTCTCCAGGAAAGCTCCCATGGCTAGCCAGAGCACCTCCTCCCAGCTCCTTGTCTCCACGTCTTCTCTGCTGGGTCTCCCTGGCTGGCCGTCCTTGGCCAGTGCCGCTGATAGTGCAGCTGCCTGCCTGAAGTTGTTAATTCTTCACTTCTTTCAGCTTTGTAACTGAAATAGCCTGTCCTGAAACCATAGTTATCCCTGAGAAGTAGGTCATATTTTACCAGTATAATAGAAAGAGTAATATGTGAAACGAAACTCTATATATTATTAGCACTGTTAATTAGAAAAGAAGGCTTCATTTGACGAAAGGGATCCAAGTGTGTGGTAATGTTTGAATTAAACACCAAGTACATTTTCAGCAAGGATATTCTTTTTGGTGACTGCAACTGAAGTGCTTCAGTGAATTATTTCCATAATGTGTTCTTGGGAAATATTTACTTTATGTACAAAACACCTCTGAACTGTACCTCTCCAAACAATTAGGATGTTTAGTCATACAGCAGTTACACACAAGTAACGAGATAGTGACAAGACTAATGGAGAAGGTTTTATCAAAATGACTGCTCTATTGCTTGAAAGGAAAGAAATTATAGCAAAGGCTGCAAAGAAGGAAATTACATTGTGTTTTTCCATGCTCAGTGTAGCAACAAATGCAAAGAGAAGAGCCACGTATAAACACTGTATAATTCCAAATAAAATAAAGCTACATTCTAAGCTTCAAGGAAAAATCCAAAATGCTGAACCACCATCATGATCCTTTATTTCCTTGTGACCACCCAAGCAACGCTGCCTGCACCAGAGAGAGAACATGCCTGCTCTTACAGAAGACCTGGGATACAGTATACCAGTTCTCTCTGGCATGAGGAGAGAGTCCATTGAAGCACCACAAACCTACCCAAAAACACTATGAAGGGTAAAATGAACCTCAAGAATTACACAGCATGAAATGATGCTACTGCAGCTCTATGTCTGGAAAGTTACTGTCAGAAAAGCAGGGAGAGTGTTCGCACCTTCAGGTTAGGTTTTAAGATGCCTGTCATATGTCTTCAAAAAAAGCTGTGTGTCAATGCACTTATCATGTCTGCCTTTACGTGTAGAGCCAAGTAGGCCTTTCTAAAGCCATAAATTACATGGTTTAATTGAAATCTGTTTTAAAATCAATTCTGTTAACTCAGTGCCTCTGAATTCACTGACGCAAATCTAACAGGAAAAAAACAGGTTTAAGCTGATTAAAGAGACTGAATATAGAGACTGAATATAACCCTTTTTTTTCTGTAGCCTGGGAAAATGCAGATAGTCTGGATTTATTCAAGAGAAACCTAAGGTTAAGTCTGTAGAAGTTTGTTCAAGGAGAGGGAGGATAACGGAACTTACTGGGACAGTTTGCTCAGTCTTGCTCCGGTTTGCATCATGCCTCATTTAAGGTCATTTACTCTCATGAGCATTAAATTCGGAAACAATTTCTTTCAAATTTCCATTTCAATGCATCGTGAATCACTTTCACTTAACAAGTGACACAGCTTAGAATCGCATGAAATTGCTTCCAAAAAGGAGTGAGACACCTTTGCAGGTATTAGCTCATTTAGAATCGCTTAAATCCTTCAGAAGAACCACTGAAATCGCGGATGGTCTGCTCAGCATCATGTCCAAAGATTGGTATGAATGTGAGAAGACCAAAGAGGGTCCTTGGCAGCTCTTGTCTCATATAGCTTGAAGGGGAGGACTTCTTGCTTGCTTTGCTTCCAGCAATGCATCCAGCATTCACTGTGTGAAACCACCTACAAACTCCTAAAAATAAGACTTTTTATCCATAATCTTACACTCCACAATATGCAGCCACAGCCTTAGGGAATTTTTGTAGAGGTTTCTGATGCAGTTAACAAGCTTGTACTATGATTATATAGTTGGATTTTTTAAATTATTTTTTAACACTATCCTTCTACAAGTGTCCCTAGTGCTTACAACCTTATCTTATTTATCATCAGCAAAATCCTATAGAGCATTCATTTATGGTTGCGACTGTTCTGTGAGTATGGTCTACAGGTAGGACAGCATAGCTGACGATGATTGTAGGATATTTCGGTACTGAAGAACACCAGGTACCTACAGTCCTTCCAAGACCCCAGCTTTTCTCCTGACAGCCTCTATTTCCTCTAAGAAAAAAAGAATGTAGAAACAAGAAAAATACTTCCCCGTAATATTTTGTCCTGCTAATGGCATACAAGAAAGAAAAGGATTGAAAGGACTGAGTTAATATTTGACCCCTTACCTATTGTCACTCAAGTCCAACTGCTATAAAACCTTTACTATAACACCTTCTTGCTCTTATTGATAATAGCAATTTGTCTA
>NW_010510979.1:245-16958 GCF_000687285.1 Phaethon lepturus | reverse complement strand
AGGAGAAAAGCAGGACTTCAATGAAGTAACTCATCTAGGTCCACACTACAGTTTTTTAAGTCCAGCAGCAAAGAAGTAAAAAGCAGACTTCCCTTCATTGTTACCAGGTCAGTACACTGGAGTTTTTTAAGACCAATTTCAGCAAAGACAATCTAAATCCAAATTACTAGTAACATATATTTCTTCTGGTTCCTCCTTTCACACTTAACAGTGTTTCATTACAGATCTTAGAGCTTCATTAGTATACAGGACACACGTTGTTGTCACACTCTGTTTTGCCTTTAATTATTAAAATAAATTAATAATGGTTCTTGAAATTTGTGAAGAATTGTCACTTCCAGTGATCTAAACTTATTAAGCTATCTTCTTGGGAGAAAACAATAAGGCCGCATCAGCAAGACTGACATTTATTTCAAACTCCTACTCTAAAATCTGCAGTTAACAAGGTCAAAAAGCTTTGGGTGAATTATGGAACAAGAATTCTTAAGATGATTTGCAGCAGGGATTTATTATGAAGCCAAAATTGTATTGTCAGGAGGAAACAGATATGTAGTGAATATGAGCAAAAAACAGTCCATCTACTTTACATGCTGTCAAGTGTTAAAGGCAGAAATGATTCACAACTGTACAAATGTGCAATTCTGAAACTGTAGGAATTATTTCCTCTTGTGTCAACCTTTGAGAAGAAATAGCTTTGCATATGGCTAACGTGTGGAAATAACTAGTTTTTTCCCCTCTCTAAGATAGGAAAGTATTACCCTATGTTCAATTAAACTTACTTGGCAATGAACAACTGAGATACAGAAAAATAAATTTCCTGGGAATGGACCAGACCATGCATTTTAAACTTGCCCACAAACGGTTCCCTTGCTGAGATTCGCTTTGCTCTCTTCCAAGCAGTGGAGGTTCCACGGGCCGTTTTTCTTTCTTCTTCTTACACTCTACAGGTGTAGCTACACATTCCCATTGAAAAGCTGTTGCAATATGTGTCAGAAGGAGTCAACAAATGCTCCAAGAGACTAGAGGACAGCATGGAAATGCAGGGTTGATGAAAAGCACATCCTGAACTCCCAGAAAAGAAACACTGAGAAAGCTAGAAGGAGAGCCCTCTCATCTCTAGACCATTTCAGATCTTTGGGCTCATGCAATGTGTGCTGTACAGACAACTATGATGCCAGCTCTAAGCATGTTCCCTGCTTTTCTGTATTGTTATACTATTGCTAAATAATCTAGTAATTCACCTGAAATACTTCGAAGCATACAGCAAAGCAAATTCTCTGAAAGTCCTGCTTCACTGTTTTACCAAAGCCCTGAAGAGAGAATCCAGGGAAGGCAGATCCCTGTGTCCTGACCCTGCCAGGGCAGGCGTGGAGAGACTGAGAAGTGGTTGAATCACACCGTTTAAAAACCAATCAATATCTAATTAGTGAATCCTTCCTCGCCACAGCCCTGGAAGGTATATAAATGTTTTACTGGAACCTGGGATGGAAGGGGACAAATTCTGCTGTGTTATAAAAAATGCCTTTAACCGGTTGAGTGAAGGCAAGTTAGGCAGTAATATGCTGTGACTGTGCCTTATAAAGTACAACTTATGCCCCTGCTGATTACAGTTCCAGTTTACCTGCTACAGAACCCTTATGTTTACTGTTTTAACCAAAGCTTTACAATTTTGTTAAATTTCACATCCACGAACTTTTTTTTTCTCGGAACATGTGGTGAGATATACTCTGGAAACCTGCTAACAGTTGGGTTGTTATCAATTCTTATACCAAAGGGAGGAGATTTATCCTCTTACAAGAAAGTCTCTGATTTCCTGGTAAATAGGTATCCAGTCTCTCCTGACTCCTGAGAAGCATATGATGCAAGATGAAAGAAAACATTTATCATCTGAACACAGTACAGGAGCGCAAGTGAGGTACAAATATAGGTGTCCCAAAACATACGTTGAATTTTCTCCTCCCAAAGCTCCATTCTTTTACACTGGCAGTGTTTACTGGGGGAGAGGGGGAAGGAAGGGGGACTTTTTACAGCTCCTGGTAGAGCAGAAAATAAAACCTAAGTCAATAGAGTAATGTGGAGGAAAAATTTTGTGCTATGCAGAAAACTGGACTCATCAGTCTCTGGACTGATTGCATATTTAGCTCATAAATTTACTGAGCATTTAAAAATATGTTCTTAGCAAGCAAAATAAAGTTATATACAGGTGTGCTTCTTTTGGGGGTATCTGGTCAATCTAGGAATCAGATTCAATAAGAAAAAGGGTGTTGTGCTTTTAAGATGACAATACTGCTCTATATATCACCTGAGAATACCATGTGTTTCTTGTCACTGCTTAAAGCGGGCAGTCCAGAACACATGATTTCTTTGCACTCGCTGCTTTTATTATTTAGCAAAAAGAAACTTTTTTTTTCTTTGAGTGGATGTCACTTGAATATAACCAGAAGAGCCACAATTGATTTTGACATCTTGAAGGAACCTATTACGCAAATAAAGTGCACTTTGGGGCTTCCGTATTGACGAGTTAAAAGAAAGATATTTTCAAATTGATGCATGCTTGGGAATGCTAATGAGCAGTCTTGGACATATGACTAAACAGCAGCGTTAGAATGCTAGTGAGTAGTCATCTTCCCCAGGCTGTGTCTGCCAAAAAATAGCTAGCAATTTTATTTTAATCACAAAAGCTTCTTCCTCTGTACGTGGCTTTTCTTCTTTTTTTTTTTCCTTTTTTCTTTGTTTTTGTTTTTTTTCCCTTTTCCTTTTTCTTGTCTTATTAAAATTTTTCTTTCTTTTTCTCTTTTCTTTTTTCTGCTAGCTGAATATAAAAAAACCCTGTTAGCACTAAAATTACTGTTTATGGTCAGTTCTTTAATAAAAATATCTCTTAATTGGTTTTCTTTTAAAAGAATAATCAGCAAAAGTTCAGAAAAGTTCTATAGTTTCTTTTGTATGTAATTGGGGCAAAGAATGGGGAAATAACTTCACTTTGATAGGAAGTACTTCGTCCCTGGACAACTGATTTCTTCATTTCTCCTTCCAAACTGTACAAAATGTAAGTTGAGATTCCTTACAGATGTAAGTATTGCATCTATATTACAGATAATTCTAAAAATTTCAGTAGGTCAGGCTGGAAAAGCACATAATATTTTGAATATTTATGCCCATACATATGTTTCTGAAACCAGTGAAGTTTCCTCCCTTCTGTAAGGTTCAGTCTGGTTTATTATTGTTTTAATCTCACCACCTTTAAGACCTGATGAGAGCTCAACACTGTTAGTTTCTACCTGAGCCTTACTAGGGTGATGCCTGAGGTTGTCCTTCCAGGACTGTATTCCTCATATGTGTTTGCCTTCCTCAAAAAAATGTGACTGGTCTGTAGGACAAAGAACATCCTAATATGCCAACAACTGGAAAAGCCTAAAAGCTTACATATAAAAGAGGTGTTATGCTAGAAAATATAGAAGCTTTATGATGTATTTATTTTCTCAATGGATATGAAAAAATAGGGGCCAAATATGATATGTTAGTTAGCACTGAAAAATGAAGATATCAGCATGGAAAAAATGATAGGGAAATTGAAAGATATTAAAATATTAAAGAGAGAAATAATTTAGAGCATAGGCATTTTCCATTTCCTTTGTTAAAGGAGCTTATATTGAATAAACACTGGGAAATACATAAATGAACCAAGAAGAAGACCAACACTAAAGACAAAACTGCTGAGAGCACAACCAAGTTATAGTTTCTTGGTCCAGGGACTGTCAAAAGGAAAAATCAGTACCACCCAAGGTTAAAAGTGATGTAAAACTCCTAAGTGGCCATAACTGTCCAAACAGGAAGGAATGACAAAGTAGTTCAATTACACTGAACATGAATTAAACACATTTGTCAATGAGTTCTAATGGCAAGATACAGTGACTTTTATGCAGGTGAAGTCTCCCAAAGAAGCTACTTCTTCTATATATTGACTATAAGTTGGAATAATGTCCTTTATGTTGAAGATTCTTTCAAAAGACAATGTCACCTTGCATTTTTCCTACAATGGGCAATATAACAAGACCCATCAGTTCTTCTAAAAATAATATCCATGTTTTGCTATCAAAAGATGCTATCAACAAAGTGGTTCTTTAAATATATTACCTAAGCATTTTCCAAATTTAGTTCTTTGTATACAAATATATACATATTTTATGTTGCTGAATATGATTTTACAGACCATTAAAAATTCACACAGCCAGCATTGCACTCCTGAAATCCATATTTTACTCATATTAAAAATGGTCATGTTAAACAGTCTGTTAAAAATGGTCATACTGATGTATCTAACTCTACTGAAGTTGCCTTATGTTGTCAGAACTGTTCTAGTCTCTTTACAACCCGAAAGACAAGTTCCTTCTGTCATCAACCCATTACTTTCAGAAAGAGATCTGACAGGCTTAAACATTCTGCTTGTCTGACTCCTGATTGAGAACTGCACTTCTGCGCTGCCAGATAACCACTTACCGTCAAGCAGCATAGTATTCTAAAGATTTAACAGGTTGCATTTATTAATAATTGCATCTGCTGAAGGTGAAGCCTACAGAATACACTGTATCTTATTAGAAGACTATGTTTTCCAGAAAGATCCTTTCTCATTTGGGAACTGCTGTGTCATTGTTGAGCTGTGAGAGTGTACAGGTACTGCATCCACCTACGTCCGTATCCAAGGCTTCCTACCTACCTACATTGCTTTTGTAGCATGGTTCTCCTGGTTAGTCAAGAAAAGAGCAAGCGAGCACGAGAAATGGCAAGGTAGGAAAGTGTTGCTCTTGAATTGCTAAATACCATAGGACTTCACTGGAATTACTATTTTAAACCCCAGTTTTCATAAGCTCTCTAGTCCAATAATGTTAATGGTAAAATATGCTATTTCCTAGCCATTATTATTTTTAAAATGTCTAATTCTCAATTTCAAAGCATCAGATGCGGTGTGTTTGCTTTGGCCATTAATGATGACTGCCGCTAAAGCAAAGAGACTAAAGGTTTTAAATCATAAGACCCAAAATTGTATTTAGGAACAGTAGAAAGTTCAGGTTTCACCCCTTTCAAAGGTCAAATGGGAATAAATAAAAGAAAAGACAAGGCCCTGAACTTTTATTAAAGCAATAAGTTCTTGCCTTTGTATGGTGCCTTTTGTCTGAGCACTGTACAAACATTAATAACATTAAAAGTTCTGCAAGCCTTGGAGTCTCCATTTTACAAATAGGAGAAAGTGAGGAATAGAAAAAGTTATGGTCTGAACTCTCAGCAGTGCCACTTTGATCAATCTTAGAAAGCATTGCTTAATTTATGGTATTACAGAATAGACAAAATTCCCAATAAATTCACAGAAGAGATTAGTAATCCAGTACTGATGGAGCCAGATCTGGGGCTTCTGAAGATGGACTCTTAAAAATTAACTGTTTTGCACGGTCACACAGAGGCAGCAAGAGTGGCACTAGAAAGCTCAATTTGAATTTTTACCTCAGTATTTATGCATAGCAATGATTCAGCCTTTTTGAAGCCAGGTCAACTGAGACTTACCTAGACAGTGGGGAATTCCACCAAGGCATATTTGGGCTTGTACTTTGTAAAACATCAGTGCTTTAATTCTGCTGTTAAACTGATACACAGAGCTCCCTTACAAACATCTTTTAAATCTAGTTCACTATTGTATTTACTATTGCTAGAAAAAAACCCTCTCTCTGTACCATGTGACAGAACATTGTGTAGATACACTTCAGCTACACCAAAGCATGTATGTCCATCGGTATGAACATAAAAAACACATCAGACCACTGGTTTGCCTAGTCCTCTATTCTGTCTGGGAAAAGTTATTTAGGAAGAGCATACAACCCTGGCCATTTCTCTTGGTTGTCTCCCAGCATCCACAATCATTGGATGGGTCTTGCTAGAGGATGCATCCATGACTATCCCACTTTAGTATCTGTTTATGGATTTTTGACCATGAATTTACTGAATCCCTTCACAAACCTGATGATGCTATATGCTTCTACTGATTTTCCACTAGTTCCATTGAATACCATCTAGTTCTTGTACTGAAGGATTTGTTGAATGATAGCCTGTGTTCATCTTACTCAGCAGCACCCTCATGTTTTCATCATAACGCCCTTCAGTTTTTTCCTCCCCAAACTGAGAGTGCCTTTTTTGTCTCTTTAGGCGGGCACCTGCTCCATCTCCTTAATCAGTTTAGTTGCCCTTCTCTAGATCTTCTGTAGCTTCTTACCAGCTCAATAAATACGCATTGCCAGGCTAAACTGATCACCTCAGACCGTGCTGGGTTGGGCATCCCTGCGGTGTTTTTTTCTGTGGTGTAGTCCTGCCACAGAAGTGTGATTTTACATCCACTGATTGCAACAGTAAGACTGCCTTACATTCCCATCCATTGCAATCAAAATAGATACAGTAGCTCCCATTGTGTGCAGAAGTTTTTGACTTTTAGCTGAAAGAATAGGAATAGAACAGGAAGCTATCTTGTTATGCCTTCAAAGTGGATTTGGAGATGCTGGCAATCTCCAGAAATGCTTCTTTGTACCTCCTTTTATGCCAAACTTCACAAAATTATTGCTTGGCTATGCATTGACCCCACACAAAGCAGCTTGTGCATTGTGATTGCTTGGATTAGACCAAGTTTTAAAATATAACTTCCGAATAAAATCTGAATTCTCAAGCTGTCTTTTGTGTATAAAAGTAACAAGGTCCTTTTAATATTTCATTGTTCTTTAAAAAATGAAGCCTCTAAAAATGTAAGCAATTTCCATGTCCTACAAGTAGGAAGAGACACAGCAGTTTTATTAAACAAAATTATTAACCTAGAGGGTTCAGAAGAAGGAGAGAAATGAGATGATTATTGACTCGTTTGACTGAACAGGTGCCGCAACTCCATTCTGGGGCGATGGTATTAGTGAACTGGTTCTGTTGCAGCTTTTACAGCTGTGTTAGCCAAGTGGTAGGGATATTGTCATTCTTCCCCTCCTCTGCCACTGACTCCTGTGTGACTATGAGCATGCTACTCAAGTCACAGATTTTTCTAGCAAAAATCCATAGGAATAAAGCCCTTAAATATATTTTTTAAACTTATCCTTTTTTTCCTTAACTCTACAATCTGTGCCTACAATGGAAGCATGGTATTACTATGTGTATCACCCCAAAGCATGGAAGACCCAGGGTAGCTTCATGTCACTCATTCTCAAAGGTAAAAAATTTAGATATCTGAGTGATCCAAACACCTTTCTGTTTGACCAGAATAGCAGGGTGCCGTCAGAAAGTGAGTTGTCTGAGCTATTTTGGAATATATTTATGCTGTCATGTAACCTAGGTTTCTCATTTGTTGCTGGGTCCTGATCATCCATGTTGCTAAAGAAGGGGTCCTCTGGACTCCTGGAGTCTTCTTGAATCCAAAAACAAAGCCCGAGTGTGGCTCTGATAGCTCATTACCAGCCCTACCCCTCAAAGGCAATGGGGATGACATTCTGCCAGATGTGGCATGTTCACTCTCCAGAGATCTGCAAACCACCCCAATCCTTGCCCTGTCAAGTACCGTCCTTCCCTTAACCTCATGGCAGGCCTCAAGCGTATGCAACATATACTCCCACCACCAGTCTATAAATACACTGCTCTGTGGGCCCATTTCTTTTCAGATACTTCAACGCGAAAGACACAAATATATATATAGCTACAGACATATGCCTTGGGATTGCAATCAGGTACCAGAAGAGGCCTGGGCCAAGTTGTCTGCAGTTGGGAGCAACCAGCCAAGTCTAGAGGAGGTTACTCAGAGGCACAGGGACAGAAATCACTCCTCACTTTTTGCCAGACAGACAGTTTACGGCAGATGATTCCCTCAGTACCTCCATACCCTCCTTGGGCATATTCGGGTGCTTTATGTAGGAGATTTAGAAGCACTTTAAAATCATAGGTAGGCCAGAGTGCCAGTGGAATATGCGTTACTAAAGCACTGGCTTTAATGTCATGCACCTATTTACCTAAGTCCTTTTCCTCAAAGCTGTTGTTCACTAGAGTGTAATAACTTTGATCTCCTTATACTGTCACTGCTTCTTGGTGAAGCTTGAAAATATCACAAGGCAAAATGAGATCTGAGTTTACTGTAAAATAGACTCAAGCAGTTCTAAGACAAATGTAGTTTAAATATGGGGCAGAAAAAGGTCTCTAGAAAAGATACTTGGATCTCTGAGTAAACCACTGCGAAGTTTGCCATTTCTCTGTTAGTTCAATGTTCAAGTGCTAGACTGAACATGACTCTTGCTCTTCCTCACAAGGACTATTTAAAAATGGAAATGACTCTAAATTGCCAGGCAATAATTTCTCTCAGGAGGTCTGCTACTTTTTAAGGCAAACTACTTTTCTCTTTTCTCTTATTGACACCATCCGTCAAATGTTGTGTTTGCTTAAGGCTGTTTATCCTCCATCATGAAATTTCTGTGCTCAGTCTGACAGACAAAAATACTCAGAAGTAGGTGAACGCAGAAACCAAAAGGGATACCTGCTTAGCTGGCACACCTGACGGCTGCAGCATTTATACCAAGTCAGCTAAATTGACCTTACATGGGAGTCCTACCACAGAGTAAGTTCAACACAGATTTTTCATAATCAGGATAAATAGTTGATTATTCCTCAGCTCACAGGCAGTATTTCATCCTTAACACCTGTTCTGAACGAAATAGGGTCCTACTAAAGTATTGAACTTTTAACAGCCACTTAAACCATGGAGAAAAAATCCTCTCTGTTCAACACTGAAAGAGGCTGGAGACCCAAACACAAATGGGGGGAGCCTGTGGAACATGATATACTGAGAACTTTCTTCTTGAACCCCTCAAGAACTGTTGTCCATACAGGCAAGTGGGTAAAACACTACATCTAGGTAACTTCAATATTCTCACTTCCATTTTGGTCTGCTAATGAATTATCTACCTATGCACATATGCACAAGACAAGTGAGCCAAATCCTGTTGAAATTTGTATGTCTTCACGAATTGATACAACAGTGCAAAACTTCAGTAGTTCCTTAAATCTTATGACTGTCATGAAAATATCTCTAAGAGTTATATACTGGAGTACTAACATTGTTGATCTGGACAGGCTGGAGAGTTGGGCAGAGGGGAACCTCATGAAATTTAACAAGGACAAGTGTAGAGTTCTGCACCTGGGGAGGAACAACCCCATGCACCAGTACAGGTTGGGGGTTGACCTGCTGGAAAGCAGCTCCACGGAGAAGGACCTTGGAGTCCTGGTAGACAGTAAGTTATCCAAGGGACAGCAATGTGCCCTGGTGGCCGAGAGCGCCAATGGTATCCTGGGGTGCATTAAGAAGAGTGTGACCAGCAGGTTGAGAGAGGTTATCCTCCCCCTCTACTCTGCGCGGGTGAGGCCTCATCTGGAGTATTGTATCCAGTTCTGGGCTCCCCAGTTCAAGAGAGACAGGGAGCATTTGGAGAGAGTCCAACGGAGGGCTATGAGGATGATTAAGGGACTGGAACATCCCTCATATGAAGAAAGGCTGAAAGACCTGGGGTTGTTTAGTCTGGAGAAGAGAAGGCTGAGAGGAGACCTTATCAATATCTATAAATATCTGAAGGATGGCTGTCAGGAGGATGGAGCCAGTCTCTTTTCCGTAGTGCCCAGTGACAGGATAAGGGGCAATGGGCATAAACTGCAGCCCAGGAAGTTCCACCTCAACCTGAGGAAAAACTTCTTTACTGTGAGGGTGACGGAGCACTGGCACAGACTGCCCAGAGAGGTTGTGGAGTCTCCTCCTCTGGAGACCTTCAAAACCCGACCGGACAAGTTCCTGTGCAACCTGTCCAAGGTGATCCTGCCTTGGCAGGGGGGATGAACCAGCTGATCTTCAGAGGTCCCTTCCAATCCCTACCATTCTGTGATTCTGTGAGAGGAGAAGGGGCAATTTCTTAGTTTTCTGGTTACTAGAAATCTTCAAGAGGGATGATGATATTTTCTATGAGGGAAGAAGGATCAGATCATCCTTTCCACCACCCCACAAGGAAAATGGCAAAACACCATATTGGTGAGCCATTCATTCTGTACTGAACCACGATTTATTTCCCCACACATACCGCAACACTTGAAACCCATAACCTGGAAAGACCAGAGCCCAGCAGAAGCATGTCCTTCATAGTACTGCGTCTCTCTGCACCCTTTAAGGATTCTTTGTTTCACCTTGATCCACTGAAGTCCAGAGAGCTTCTATGAGTTGATGCTGATGGGGGATAAACCAAGAGGAAAACAGCACCAAATTTATGTGGAGCTATAAGACATAAATCAATGGCTCAATGCTTTTTGGAGACACTAATCTATAAGAGAGATGCTATAGCCAAGAATGCTTTAGTTTTCAGTAGCCTATGAAAAAAAGAGAGGGGGAGAGTGTTTTTTGTTTCTAGTTTTTGTTTATTTGCTTTAAGTTAGTATGATGCATTGTTTCTCAGGGGGGAAAAATATATATATATGAAAAAATTTATATGAAGAACCAGGCTGGGGTGGTCTATCGTGCATTTTTTGCAGGGATAGCAATATACTTCTTTCCTTTCCGTTTCATAAACATATAATGATTTTAAAACTGTAACATGAAAACATTAATAAGGACTACACGTAGGATAAAAAGGAGTGACAAGAAGTAAAGCTTACTGTATAGAAAGTGCTGAGTCTTAGGAATACCTAGTCTGTATTTCTTTTCTGCTGTCACAGGTAACTACTTGGCACTAGTCTCCCCTGAGGGTTTAGTAGGACCAGCCTCATTCCTAACTTAGAAACAATGGTTAGATAAATATCAGATAAAGACAGTGTGTCAATTTGCAATTAATGACACTAAAACAAGGCTGATCCAGACATATAAGTTGTGTTTAGCCTTGAATTTTTATAAAATTAGTTCAGATAGATAGATAATCTGACCTAAGCATTGCTATTAGCAGAGCTGAATTCCTGGAGCATGAATTCAAAGCAGGCTTTGATTTTGTATCTAAATTAAAATTGATTTTATAATGGGAATATCTTGTATTTCTTCCTTAGTTAAAAATCTCACTTCATGCTAAGTGGCTTGGGTTTGACAAGTCAAGGAAATCAAATCATTTATATGTGATGGCAGGCAAGATCATAATGAAGAACTATATGGACATGAGAGTATCAATAACAATTAAAAAAAATGTATTACACACCAAATACTGTTCTTTCCTTTGCAGTTGTGCCATTGCTAGGCAACCGAAAATGGATGAATAATAGATTTCAGATGTATATCTATACACTTACAGTAGGCTTCGTTTGGAGGATCATGAAAGCAATTTGTGAAAAACAATCATTATGTTTCTGATCAGGGTCCAATATGTCTTTACTGCCAATAAGGACAAGAAAATAGATTATTTCCAACATGAACAACTTTTGTTGATAAACACCACAGTGTATATGGACTTTTTAAAAAATGCAGCCTTCTGTTTAGTAACAGAGCATTTTCTCAAATTTTCAGGCTGTAATTTTTTAGCCACTGTATCGTGACATTGTACAAGTTATGCATCCCATAGTCAATGAAATAATCATTGGTGAGTAATCAGCATTTGCATTTAAAAGTATTAATAAGATTTACTTCAATAGGGATTGTATGTAGCTCTAGCAGGTGGTGACTCTTTTTACTTAAGTAACCTAATGACTTCTCTGTCATTTAAAGTCTAGTTATTCAACTCCTGCTGCATTGTGTACATGCTTCAGCAAACGTTTAAATTCTTATTTCTAGCTATGTTACAACAGTAAGGGAAGAGAAACTGCTACAGGGACATTAGAAGTAGCTGATAATTCACACTTTCTCTATAGTCTGCTGCTCCTTAAAAAGGGGGAAAAAAAGGAAAAAAAAATCCAGTCCCTTGATAATTAGTACCCTTTGTCAAAGCTTCAGTTACAGTTTGATGAAAAAATATTCCTAAATGTCAAGAACCATGCAGTCTGATAAATATGGATGACATTTAAAAAGCAGAGGAGGCAGTTTCTACAAAAGCAGAAGAGGCAAAAAGAAATGTTGTATGTATTTACAGAGAAAAATAGTTTTTCCATCATGCATTCTCCTCATATATTGACTATTTTATACTCCTGGTTCTGTTTTTCACGATGACTGTGACCCCTTTGTCTTACATCAAATGCCTCATCTGCATTTTGTAGTGTTTCTTCAGTGGAAAACAGTACATTTGAATGGCACAGGCCTTTCCACTTGTAATCACTCAGTATAATTGATTGAGAAGACAGAGTCAGAGAGCCCTCCAAATATTTTAATTCTTCAAAGTCGCTTAAATTTAGCAAAAAATGACACCCTGAGAAAATGAAATGGCACGTACTCATAAATTGCTAACTGTGTGATACAGATCAATCACAGCCCTCAGTGATTACTCTTTAAACAAGTCTGTCTCACAAGCAGATGCAAAGGAATTGACTTGCTGAATGTTAACAAACAGAAGGGGAAGATCTTTCGCTTCTAACAACTTTGAGAACTCTCTTGCTGGAAAGATTGAAAGACAAGTCTTTTTTAGCAGGTTGAAGCAGAAAGCTAGGTTCTCCATATTGCCCATGCTGGGTGCGACAGTACCTCCTACTACAGTCCTTGCCGGAGCAACGCTCACTAAGAAAGCTATGGCAGAATGGAATATTATCATGTAATAAACAACTAATTGAAAAGTAAAGTGCAATAAGTGAATGAGCTTTTCAATGACAGGGTTAGAAACGGGTGTCAGTGTGCCTGCAACGACAGTACGAGAGACAGGGGATAATTCACAATCTTCATTTTCTGATTTATCATCCTCCCAAAGATGAGCACATCAAGAATGTAAACACGGTCAAACAATAAGTCCCCATCTTACACAACCAGCATTGACAGGGTCCAGGTATCCACCGCTGAGTTACTGTACCTGCTCTGGCTTCTTTTTCAAGAGATGGCAGTAGAAACAGCCAGGTCCCGTACTGTTAAGAGTAGCAGTGTAACTGGACCACACTGCTTAGTGAGTGCCTCTCATGGTAACCCTTACACCCTGAGGTACCCTGTTCCCTGTGAGCTGCTCAACCAAGGCTACTTTTATCAAACTTTGGTACCTATGAACAAATACTACCCTACATATTGCAAAAATATAATGGGGAATTTTATTTCTGGACCAATTTTATAATGTCCAAAACTATGCTTGACCTATTTATGAGTGTAAAATATGTGCCTTTCCTATTTAATTGTAATATAAAAGAATGTAAAAATAAATACCTCTCAAATTATTGTGTTAACAGATCTTGACCTGTATTATAAAGAGTTGTTGTGATAGCTTTCAGATGAATGCAGTAATATATAACAAATTTATCTCAGATATCAAAGCACACTTCTGTTTTCATATATGACGCAGCTGCCATGAGTTTACTTAATAATCTGAAAGCTGTTGGGCAGCTCGTTAAAATTGCTGTCCTTTAACCACCTCTAAGACCTCCACCAGTTAGATGCATTATCTCAGGTATGGCTCCAACACTGACCACTCGGGCTCCACATTGCTTTGCACTGCTGAACTACCATGGTATCAATTCAACAGTAACAAGGACTGAGAAACCTGCACAAAAATTACGTGGGAGATCTGTTGAGTGCCTGTATCCTATCCCTGAAACCACGAACAGCCTAATCCACTTGGTGCCAAGATGCAGTTCACAGAAATTCCCTTTTCCTGAGCTTTTTGGGGAAAACAGATACTTTTCAGGTTATCGCAAGACTGTATTTGTCCCCAGACTTCCCCACTGATGCATGCTGAAGGGAAAGAAGAGCTGCCGTCATAGCACTGTGTTACTTCTCTCTGCACCGAGGGGTACAGTCTGGCCTCAGATAGAAAGATGATGCCCAATCAGCAAATATCCTTTAAAAGAGGGATTAACATATCAGCACTGAAAAAGTGCACAAAACCCTGTGACATAAAAGATATGCATACGTATGTAAATTTATCTAGCTCGCAAATGAGGAGAAAGATGCAGGAAGAGAAAAAATACTGGCAGAGTTGAGTTTGTGGAAAGAGACAAACCTTCAAGCCCTCTCACACGGCAGGTGTCCAGTCTTGGCCCTGTGTTTTCTCTCAGAAACACAGCTGTTCTGCCGGCGACCAGCTAGCGTGCAGAGGTGTGACATTGTGCTACGGCGTATGCCATTTCATCACCTGCACTATGAGATGGTCCCGAAATAAGGGCACAAGCCACCAGTTTCAGCAGCGCTCCTAATTACTATTCCATCCTGTTTCTGGTGAAATCAGGGAGAGCTTTGCCACTGTTTTTGGGAGGGACGAGAATTAGACCTTTTGTGACCAAAAATCCTGCAGTTAAATAATACGTCTATATATTCACGTCATTTTGTTTTCAGGCTCATTCGCAGTATGGCTAAGTTAAATGTCCTGCAGCACAGACAAAATACTTTTAGGTTATCTATTAAAAGAATCAGTGACCTATCTGCTCTCATACATAGCTGCAGCAACTATCCAGAAGCCATATGCTGTATTTTAAGTCATAACCTTGCTTATAAAAATTTGCTCTGCCCTTGTGTAGTCTGTGTTGGTTATGGGGTTTTGGTTTTTTGTTGTTGATTTCTCAAGTGAGCTTTCTCTCTCAGCACTGGGCTCCTTGATATGCACAGCACAGCAGTGCCTTTAACTGGACTGGTAGTTATACAGAGGGAAACGTGGAGTTGTCATTTCCCCTTCTTCTGGGAGTGCTTTGCAAAAATTGCTTTTCATGAAAAAAAAGCATTGTATCTTCTTAAGGGTGTTGGAATTCAAGTAGCAAAAGACTAGAAAGAAGGTTACTTAAAAGGTAATCCCTTTGTTTAAATATTCACATCCCTTAAAAAGAAAAATTTATAAAAGTAATGCATGTTTAAAAATTAATAAAATAGAACTTTTTCAGATGCAGTAGGTACTTTTTCATAAAACCATGTATTTGAGAATGAAAGCCATCTCATATTTTTTTGTAGCATTGTCATCTTTTTCTATGGCAAATGTAAGAATATCTTTGTCTTGAGGAATAGCACTTCAATGTGAACTTTGAATCCCAACCCCCAGCCATCAGCTTCTTCCTAGATTAGCTGAGTGCATTGGGTCTATTTAACCATTAGCTTTTATTGAAGGATAGATGAATATCAGTCCCTGAAGAATAGTGAATTAGCTACTGCCTTGTAGCAAAGCATTTTCTCTTTTCACTCTACAATAGGTCTGCTACAAGCACAGCTTTTCATAATACAACTAGCAAGTAGAGTGGCAGGTCTGGAGAAGAAAATGGAAATCTTCTGCAAAAAAAAAGTCTAATATGAATCTTGCTTTCATTTTTGTAACTGTAGAATAAGGTGCTCTTTCCAGAATAGACTTTTATGATAAAAGGACTTGGCTGGTGCTTAGCTGGTCCAAAAATATTCTAGTGAGTATTAAACAACGTATGTTTAATAGCATACAGAAAATTTATAATAACTCAAAAAAAAAAGACTCAAAAATAATTGAAATGAGGGATGTAAAATATGAAATACGGCCATATGAACCCTGAAACATGAAAAGAACATGAAAAACATGATAAAGAATATTTGTGGTAAATGAAATTATGAATTTCTGTTGCTGCATCTATGTTTATCCCACTTATTTTCCTGTATTCTTTCCCTCCACATGAGGCCAACTGAAAGTACATCAGTTTAAGAAAAAAGATGAGTCAAAATTACTGGCTTTTTTCCTTTATTTGGGAATAGGTGTGTTTACTTTGAAAGAAGAATATTAAGGCCTTATTCTGCTCTGTGTTAGCTCTCAGCTAAAGCTCGTGCAGATCTTGCATTTCTTTCTTTTAAATTTGAAAGGATATTCTTGCTAAACCAGCATAAATAAATCTCTTGTATTTTCTTGAACTGAGAACTAACAGAAAGAGGGAGGAGAGGAGCTGCAAGTGCTCATGCCTCAGTCCCTGATAACCACCGTACTAAAAACGTGAGGCAGACAACAGATGCTGTAGAGGTAGAAGGAACAGTTCTCTGGATGCTACAGATTCTTTCCTCACCTTTTAAGCACCATGGCCCTTCAAATGTAGTCACTTTGTATTTTACTGGCAGTGGGCAGCAGCAAGAGAAAGAAACCACAGGCCTGGTAGCTTGCATTAGCAGCAGAGAAGCATGAAACGGCTTCAGGAGTGGAGTGCATTTTCTCAGACTCCAGCAATGACCAAGACAAGTGACTACATCCCAGTGGTGGAAAAGAGGGCTTTAGAGGAAAACACTGGAAGGAAAAAAAGACGGTTGTCCTGGATTTGTTAGTCCAGCAGCTTGTCTTCACAAGGGACATACTGTAATTTTTCACAACAGAAGTTACCAATGTACCAACTTTTTAAAAATCACCATGCAGATCTGAAAGACAGAGGAGAGCGATGGTTCAGGTGACCTGTAACGCCCCCAGGGATGATGGATGAGGTACATAATACCTTCTTTGCCTCAGTCTTTAATAGCCAGACCAGGTATCTGCAGGGTATTCAGTCCCCTGAGCTGGAAGACAAGGATGGAGAGCACAATAAACTCCTCATAATCCAGCAGGAAACAGTTAAGGACCTGCTAAGCCACCTGGACACCCACAAGTCTATGGGGCCTGATGGGATGCACCCGAAAGCGCTGAGGGAGCTGGCGGAGGAGCTTGCCAA
>NW_010510979.1:0-227 GCF_000687285.1 Phaethon lepturus | reverse complement strand
ACAAGCCGCTCTCCATTATTTGTCAGCAGTCCTGGTTAACATGGGAGGTCCCAGATGACTGGAGGCGTGCCAATGTGAAGCCCATTTACAAGAAGGGCTGGAAGGAGGATCTGAGGAACTACAGGCCTGTCAGCCTGACCGCTGTGCCAGGGAAGATCGTGGAACAGTTCATCTTGAGGGCGTTCACAGGCCATGGGCAGGACAACCAAGGGAACAGGCCCAGCCAG
>NW_010510978.1:47965-64264 GCF_000687285.1 Phaethon lepturus | reverse complement strand
GGACCTCCCTTGTTAACCAGGACTGCTGAAACTGATTCAGTACAATTCTGTTGGGTTTTGTATCATAACCTCTCAAGTACAGCTACACCTGCATGTTAGTGAATGCAAGTGTCATCCTTGGCATCGGGAGGGATTTGCATTTGAAGTACAGTTTACTTCAGCAGTTTGCATGGAATTAATTGATATCCTGCTGTTTTTCAAAATGCTTTAACAAAAGAAAGTTCAATGTATGTTAGTCTGTGCATGTTCTCTAACATCACTGTGGTCATCAATTAAACCCAGACATATTAATCAGATAGTCCAAAAGGAAGCATTAAATGCATGAATGCAGTTTGTCTGCCATGACCTGGCATATTGATTTCCTCATGCTTTTCACATACTGTCTTGAATTTTGCTATTAAGCCAGGATTTCTCACAGTCAAGGAAGCAAGCCCAATTCTAATATCCAATTTCCCTGCAGTTTTTCTAAACCACAAACTAGTACAATTTATAGAGGAGAATATATACTATGACACATTTTCTCAACGGGAATGTTTACTGGAGAATCCATCACTCTAATGACACCTTTTTTAATTTCTATGCTTTAAACATTTCACTGCAAGTATGTCTATTCACATGCATTAGTACAGCCTGTATTAGTCAGTGCAAGACCAGCAATACGCAGTTTCGTAAGATAAAATGCCTCAGATCTTGCATAAAGAGTATGCAAAGTTTGAATCTATTTTATATATGTGCAAATTATTCTAGAGACGATTTTCTCCTTTTTACAGTAAGCTTTGGCCTCTCTAAGATGCATTCTGTAACAGGTCACTTAAAGCACCTCCGTACACCGTGTTAAAGCAGAAAATAAGTGAGATACCTACTGTCTTTTTACTCTCGTTTAATCTGATGACCCTTCTGTAGTTAGTGGTCTCCCAGAAACCCCGAACTATCTTTCATTATCCTCAACGGCCACATTTTACTTCTCTTAGCTACACCTAACGGCCTTCGGAGAAGGAATTACTATCACCCTCTTCGTACTGGTCTTCCCAATGTTGCTACATGAATGATACAGTTACAACTCTCCCAGTACTTACTTCCTTACAGTTACAACATCTGGAGCCAGTTAATAACACAAGAATCACAAAAGAAGGAAAGTATCTAGCCTTTGCGGTTTCTGTGAAAAGTCACTCTCTATATACCCTACAAGCCCACAAACCAGAAAATGAATTTCTAATTTTATTTATTTAAAATATCATTAATTTTCTGTACTTAGGGATGACAATACCGTACGGCTGATCCTCTCATCTCAGTGCAACCCTAATGCCTAGACTCATGTAATGGGCAGATAGTGGGGTGTTTGGTCGTGGGAGGAGCGTTGCCCTGTGCCAGGAAGGATGCTCAGAGCCAGGACACTGCTGAGGAGCATGTGGCCCACAACAGCATGGCTTTGCTGCTGCTCTCCTGGCCTGCACTGCTGCGTGCCAACCTGCTGTGCCCAATGAGTGCCATGCTGGAGCGGGAAAGAGCAGTGCCACGCTGCACACGAGCAAGTATGACTTGAGAAGTCTGTATTTCTCCACAGTCTCCACATAGCTATTTCCCACTGCAGTATACCTACTGTTCCTGTTCTCTAAGGCACTCACCCAAAAGATTACATATATAATAACAACAAATAACTATTCCATCTAAGATACTTGATGTAGTACACAAGCAACATTCATTCTGCTGTCCAAGATTCACACGGTTTGGGAATTTGCTCAATTAATTACTTTTGTATAACACATGAAAAGTTCCAAGTAGCACACAGCCACTTATTCATTGATCAGTTTTCCGTTGTAAAGATACTTATAGATTTACACTTCGGAGTTAAAGATTTAGAAAGATGTTTTGGAGAAAACTTTCAAGAGACTACAAGCCATTTTAGTTTATGTACAGGAAGGTAACCAGTAGAAGAGGAGCTCTTGGAAAGCTCTGGAAACCTTTAACATGCAGCTCTTCATTATTTTTCCCATTTTTTAAATCTTACTCACTTGAGTAAAGTAACTGCCAGCTGTTTCTATCAATCTGACAGGCTGTAACTTTCAGAGCCTCCCTTGGTCACAGAGGGTTAGGAAAAACCACCTTATGTTGTCCTTCCCTTCTTGTTCCTCTGTTTCTTTCCTTTTTCATCTTTCTTGTGAATTTAGAGAGCTTCACACTTCTAAACTCTCAAGCCTTCAAAGCGTGACACGTGAGTTTAACACATCTTGTTAGCTTAATATCTCACAGAAAATACTTTCTGTTGGAAATATTCTAGGTCAGCTTTACCGCTACTACGAGTAATTTTTCTGAGGTCCTGATTCTTTTAAGTACCAAGTATCTCAAATCCTGATACCAGAAATAGGCCCTTTATGGTTTCCCACTGCAAGCTGATTTAAAAAAAAAAAAAAAAAAAAAGAAAAAAACCAGAGGAAAAAATTTGGTCCACTGCCATCAATAGGAATTGTAAAGAGTTATGAAGGAGAAGATATTCCTAAAACAGTGATGAAAACAGAGAAGAAAAGGCATGAAAGGGCCTCCAGTCATGCAACTGTGAACACATTCTGACAGGTTTTGTTGGCAATGAACAAAAGCCATTTTCTCTAAGGGAGAGAAGAGGATAGGGCTCAAGCGAAAGCTGGGTCAGAACTGGTTAGCACAGAGCTTCTGCGTCACTGGTTAGAGGAGTTAAAGACCAGTTAACAGTCTCTCTTGCCTGTGCCCAGCCTCTCCCTTTGAACTCCATCTCCTCCCTCCAAAACACTGCTTGCCGGGTCTCAGTTTTCTATGAAGTTCCCTGTCCCAGTCAGCTTCCTGCTTTTATCCACACAACCCTATAGCTCTGCTGCCTTTCCTCTCCAAACCTCCATGCCTGGCTTCAAAAATGTACCCCCTAAGACCGGACCATTTAGGAAGAAACAGATGAGAATTCCATTTATAAGCATTTTTTCAGCAATTAATAACTTGTAGGTTTTTCATGGGAACAGAAAAAGGTTTATCTGAAGGCATCTTTACTCCTGCCAAATTTTATATCCCTGCTCCAACACAACAAAGCACTAGCACTTCTCCATCACACAGCTTTTTATGTATTTTGAGGCTTTTTTTTTTTTAATAACTTATTTTTCATGGAACTTCTTCCTTTCAGACCTAGACATTGAAAAAGGGTTAAGGAACTGCATTGCTTTTTCCAGATGAAGTAAGATACAAAGATTTCAAACACCCAAACTATGATTAATGTTTTCTAGCGGTCTGAGACGAGAGAAAGAAAGGCCGTGCCATTATGCCATCTGAGACAGCCTGGGCTGGGCGTGGGAGTAGTACTTCCTCCGCTCTTAAGGCTGGCAGCATACCGTGCAGCACGGTCACGCACGCACGGACCAAGCAGACAGGCACCAGGCATCCGCACTTCATGTGAAGTGGGGACTGAACGCAACTGGTCTGGCAGCAGAGACAGTAGGGTCCTTTACACAGCCTCTTCAAGGTATTCTGATGGCATCCAGTGAAATAAAGGCATTTTACAAAATGAACTTATTCTTTAAAAACAAAACACAAAACCTTGAAAGTAATTAGCAAAATATTAAAGCTGAACAAATATTTAGGATAAAAATTTTAATCAAATGCCCATATTAAAAAAAATTATTTCTTTGGGTCTCAAAGCTGTTTTTTTTTTCCTTCAGTGATCTCTAAAAAATAAATAGTATAATGGAACATTAAAGCTGCAAGGTAATGCAGTCACAATTTACAAATGTGGAAGTTGAGTAGAGATTTGTCCTAAGGTGCAGACTTTGCTAGCTTGATCACTGAACAGTGTTATTTCAGGAACAGAGTTCCATAGAGCTCTCATATTTTTTTGTATTATTGTTACACTTACAAGTTACAAGGACAGAACAACTCACTAACATTAATTGGAGAGAAAGCCAGAAATTTCAGAACTAGAGCAATTTGAAGATGTTCAGAATAAGATTTAAAAATAAACAAAAGAGAAAAAGCAGTTTTTCCAGAAGAATGCTTCCTCCCCCCACTCCTCTGTCTCCAACAGAGCCAGCACCAGATGTTTCAGAAACCACACACTGGGCAGATACACAGGATCATCTGTCCCTCCTTCCATAAAGGTCTCATCCAAAGGGAAAAATCTAGACAACCTAGTTCAAAGAGAACTCCAGTAGCAGCAAGTATCAAGCCTTCTATTTTAAATAGCTCTTACCTTTGAAAAGAAAAATTTTAATGGAATAGTTTGATAATTTCATATCCAGAAATTGCATCACAACAGTAGAAGAGTATAAAAGGTAATTCTCTCATAAACACATTCATCTCAGTTCACAAGTATGTAATCTATGAACACAATTAATGAAGAAAGAATATTTCCTCAGAATTAAGATCACTACAAAACTACCACAAAATGAAATCCTGGTGGGAAAGTAACATTATGCAGATTTAAGAAACAAGTGAAACACTTTCACTCCAAAATGTGTTTTGCCCTAATCCAGGAAACGTATGTTTTTCCAATATGCAAATGCTTTCCAGAAATGCAAATGTCATTTCCTCAAATAGCTGTAATGATAAACACTTAATAGTAAGTAGAATTTTTTAAAATAAAATATGTATTCAAGATTAATAGTAAGATTTAATAGAATGGATTTAGACACTGACATCAAGATGAATAATTAAAAATGGGTTTGTTCCAAAGTAAGATTAACGTACTGGTGAAAAAGGTATTTCCTTATATTTGTAAATGTAACAGGCAATATTTTTGTCTCTGACTTTGGCTGGTTTTTTTACTTCTAAAAGCAGTAACTGTAAAGACGCAGTTAGGATTCCAGGGTACAAGTGATAGGGTCACAAGCTAGGCTGGGGAGCAGAAGAGAGCAATGCCCAGGATACCACTGAAGTGGGGCTGGGGTAGCAATCTGGGCTGGCAGCCCCTACCGCATCATTATAAGTGCACAGTTAAAACACCTCTTAGGTTGCTTTAAAGTACGCAGCCAGCCAGTTCTGCCCCTGGCTGGCCCAGGATCAAAGCACTGGAAAGGTGGCTCCGTGCCACCGCTCCCTCTGGCCCTGCTCAGCTTCACAAAGGCCAAACTCAGCACAGCTGAGAATCCATCCCAGCACGTTAATCATATGGCTTGGGTGGAATTGCTGTCATACTGGAGTTCTCATTTCCTCCATCTTTCAGAGCCGGACTTTTTCAAAAGGACACAAGGGATGCTTTACCAATTAGCAGACAACTTAATTTTGAAATTAAGCATTTTGGATTGGAAATATCCTGTAGCTTGTAATTCTAGAAAGCAACTAAAGTTTGTAGAAATCGAAGCACATATTACATGCAGAATATTCACAAGAGGAAGAAGAGATCATGAACTTATTTCAGATGCCAGTTGACAGTGATGTAAACACAGCCCTGTGAAAGACAAAGTACTAACCAAGCTGCTAAAAGTGTTTTCATATCAAGAAAAATATACTGCAGTTAATACCAATCTGATTTGCCAAAAGTGAAAAAAAAAAAAAAATTGAGTTAGGTGCTCACTCTGGTGCCAGAGGGGCTTCTAGCAGTACAACTTGGCACCAGAGTCTGGTGAGTTTGTCTGGTTTTTTTTTTTCTGTTCTTCACATGAAGAGAGACAAAGAGAAAAAGACATTACCACAATTTCAGTGTGATGAAACGAAGTCACAAGAAGACTTGTACATTCACAATGAACAGGTGTAGACACGATATTGGCAAAATTTCTTTCACAGAACCAAACACGTTTCACACAGCACAGATATAATTCAAATCTTTACTGTAGTCCAGCTGCAGTGCTGAGTTCAAGATAATTAGGAGTTCTTTATTATAATTATTTTTACATGGAATGCAGAACAGAGACATACCACAGCTCTTGTTCTTATCAGATCCACAGCTCCATTTATTCTGGAAAAGACTCAATATTTAGCTGGGAACTGATATAACATTTATAATTGATAGCAATAGAACATTATTTAATCCAGAAGCTGTTCATAGGAGTAATCACAGACAGAGGTGATTACTGTGCCCCATGGATGGGATGGATTAAGATTACTGTGGTCCCTCACATCATGGTGTGCAAAGTCATGTACGAGGTCACACAGAGACCAAGGAAACAAAAAGAAAACTCCCTGTACAATCATAAAATATTTCAAACTAGAAAAAGTTTGCTGGATTATGGAAATACATTCTTTCTAAATACTTTTTCTCCCCTTCAAATCCTAGCCATCTTTAAAAGCAAGGTGACAGCTCTCATAAGAGACATTTTTCTTCTTCTCTGCTGTGATTTGATTTAGATCTCCTTTCCAGTGACAGAGAGACTGCCAGATTGTGTAAAGCCCAGAGATCTCTACAGCAGGCAGTCCACTAATGACTCAAAGTTTGTGTAGAATAGAGAGGCATACACAGAGAGAGAGAGAGAGAGAGAAGAGAAGAGAAAAGAGAATTAAGCATCCATTTCATTCGCCCATCAGACAGGGCTCCGAGCCCACAAGCGCGAGCCCCGCTGACACAGCAGGGAGCAGCATGACTCCAGCTGGGCTCCAGGCATCCCCAGTTGGTCAGTCCAGATGCTCCACTGCCACTCCATTGATAAGCCACTACAAACCACATCTATTCAAAAAGTACAACATATGGAAACTGTACGAGTGTTTTCAGTGATTTGTCTGAATGGCTTATATTTCTGGTCTGCAAAGTTTGAAAACTTTTTTCTTTTAATAGGATGTTTCTTTTTTTCTCTTTTCAGTGTCAGTTGCAGAACTGCCTAAAGTCACAGTCACATATGAAAATCCTGACACTTACATTTAATGATTTCCATTTCCATTCCAACAGTCTCATCCACCTAACTTCCTCATTGCTCGGCTACTGCCCCAGCATTCACATGTCTACATTTTATCAGTGTTCCATGGCTTTCAGTGGAATAACTCCATGGTCACACATACTGTAATGCAACAACCATCTTCATTATACTAAATGACCTTTACTCCTTCACCAGCAGTAGAAGCAAAGGAACAGTTAAGTTTTTTCTTTCTGATTATAGTTTTCCACTTCAAAATGCTTTACATGGATTCATATCACATATAGCCATGAACTTAATAAAATAACCAAGTTAACGGACCTTTGCTTTAGCAGTAAGTCTGGAAATCTCACAGTATGGACATTTTGAGAAAAATACTATCATGAGATTCAGGTGAGTAGAATAGTCATAATTAAATTAGGTCAATTGTGCCAAAGCAACATATAGTTACTTCATAGGAGATGTTTGTAATGGAGGATGAGGTATTGACTCAACAGGCCTAACAGCTCGACCTGCGTCTAGCCTGCACTGTATACAACCAAAAAAATGAAGTCTCATTCTGTAGTTCCCCTGAAAACATTCCAGGTCAGTTTGGACGGGCCTCTGAGCAACCTGATCTAGTTGAAGATGTCCCTGCTCATTGCAGGGGGGTTGGACTAGACGACCTTTAAAGGTCCCTTCCAACCCAAACTATTCTATGATTCTATGGTAAGAGCATTCTATTAAACCACATTAGTAAAATGCAGACTGCTAATTAATTATCATATATTCATTATTATAATTAATAATGTTATGTATGTTAGCATCTAGGAGACTTAACCAGGACTAGGATCCCATTGCAGTAGGTGCTTTAGAGACATCTTGGAGCAGGCAGCCCTGTCTCGTCTTACTCAGTTTACAAAACAGACAGACATAGGCGACTTTAATTAGATCCTCTTGTCCAGGTTCACACAGTTGAAACACACAGCTCAGGCAGGCAAAGGGACCACCACAGGACCAAAGAATTTCCCGCAAATACTTACACCCAGTCTTGGGAATAAATGTAACTTCAGGCCTCAAGCCCAAGAAGTCACTTCAAGGATTGTAATGATGGCATGAATTGCTTGCTCCCAGTTTTTATAGTTAAACACAAAATTTACTTCCTTTGCTATGAGCAAGGACAGCTTTCAGCAATTCCTGCAGTAGGAAGGGGAGAAGTGGATTAAAATTGTGTTTGTTTTGTTAAAGGATGCATGAACTCTTCTTCTGGGCCAAAGTATCTCTCTGGCCACTTGGACTATCTGTATCTGGAAGAAAGTCTGCTTTCAGATCACTCCTTATGTTTCATACAAAGTATAGCTTTGGTCAGTAAGATTCAGAATAAAGAAAGATACTGCACTTCTTCACAGGAATGAAGTACAAAACATTACAGTTGAATTATTGTTGTTACATATATAGTTACGGCCAAGAGAAAAGGACATCCAAAAACAGAATCAAAAACAATTGTTTCTTAGAGACATTCATAGGTTTTAAAATATAGAACATGGAACTTGGAGCTAGTAAACAAGATAATGCCTTACTCTTAAGAGCAGATCATTGTCTGGAGAGCAGAAAATAATTATTTCCTTTTCTTCTGAAAATATACCTAAATCAACCTCAGTCTATGGAAGCAGAGTGCTGTAATGATACTTCACCAGGAAAATACATCCTCACACCATTCAGAAAAGTAGTTTACATACCATACTTTGAGATACTTAGAAATATGGCCCCAGGAGATCAGAAATGTAGAACAGGTTAGATGAGTACAAAGCAGAGCCAGGGGATGTACAGAAGAATCAAATTAAATTTGCACATGAATTTCCTGATTTCACAATTTCAGAAATATTTTTAACACAAAAGGTGCATATATATGTGTGCATGGAAGATTATGAAATTATGGAAGGTTGTGGAAGTCTTAATTAGCTTGGACTAGTCTCACAGGTCACCCAAAAGAGACAAAACTAATGTACAAAAAAAAAAAAAAAAAAAAAAAAAACAGCCAGAGCAAGGAGCCTGAAGCCTTTGTCTCCACTTGAAGTTCCCATCAAAAGTGTACAGAGAAACATTTATTGTCCCAGAAAGTATTTCAAAGGGGCCGCAGGTAGGCAAACATGGAGGAGCCTAAAGAGCAAGGAGAAGACACAAGTGAGACCAGCTGAAGAGAGAAGAAGGAAGAGAGATTAAATCCTAAATATACATTTGTGGGCCTGCCTGCCTTTTCACAAAAAAAGGCATTTCTTCACAGTGAGAGGTTTAAAGACTTCTTTCAGAAATTCCACATGGTCCTAAGGAGACTGCTGCCTCTGAAATTCTCAAAGGCTGGCTATTTTTCATTTTCCTTCATCTATTTCCATTTTTATGATTCTGCCTTCTGGCCAGAAATGTGTACTCGGTAGGATTTGTCAGTTCTTGTGAACACTGAATCTGGGGACCACCTTGTCCTCTACTATTGACAGGTTTACCAAGGGCCACTGAACATCCACCAGCAGAGCATGGTATGAGATCTAAAGTGAAACCTCACATACTTCAACCTAACTACAAAGATATACCATGTATACCACCACTTCAGGAAGTATTGTTGTCGTGTTCCCTGAAGTCCAGTGATAACAAAGAATGTGTAAGAGAATTTATTTATAAATGTTATGATACCTCCACATCTTTCCCTTTTCTGCCTAGGGAGACATGGTCCTGAAGGCTAAAGAAAGACAGGAAAGAAAACATTGAGGTGGAGACTCTCCCTGGTAGATCCTGTCAGGTTGTGTTGCCTTTTGTTTGTTGTGGAGAGAAGAGCTGGGGCATCATTCTGGCCATGGAATTCATCAAAGCAAATACAAAAAAGGAAAGAAAAAAGAAAGAAAGAAGAAAGAATTATCCATTTTTCCCCCTCCATTCAAATATTCCATATGCCACAGAAAGATACAGTTATTTTATAGTTGTTTTAAAAGGCTGACTTTTCCATTTTCTTAAACTGACTCTCTTCACTCATTCAGCCTTCATGTTACGTTTTAACCCTGCAATGTTTGTCAGATCCTATAGCCATCAGACCCACATTAAAGAGAAAAAAAGTCCTTGTAGTATCTGATTTACTCATTGAGAAGAAGAAAGGAAAGATTATAGCAGGGGCATTGTGGAATAGAAGATAAAAGAACAAATTAATTATTTTGGTTTAGCACATTTTCATACTATCTCCACATCTGAAGAAAAATCTCTTCCGTCCATTTGGACTCTTCCTGATGGTCTCAGGATGAAATCTATCATGCTACAGAGCAATTATGCACTACTTCGATCTCATCTCTCCTTAACTGAGAACTGAAGAAAGATTTCAGTACTGGCTGGATCTTCTATAGGCCTTGCCTGAAGTGCCTGTCCATTGCATTGGGGAACTGTGCTGCAAACTTCATATGTATCTACAGTATGCATGACACTAAGCAGTTCATGTTTAAGAAGGATATGAGTAACATAATTCTAATCTTTGAAAGTGCTTGAATTAAAAATGCCTTTCACTTTTTTCCATTACTTTTCTTGGGAGTTCTCAGCTTTATAGTAGTATTTGGCAGTACTTTTAATTTCTTTGTATTAAGGTTCTTTTGCTACCTAGTGCGAACCATTGATCTATTTTAATAATGGAATAAGAAATGTTGACACACTCCTGGGAAAGAAAAAGTGTGGAAAAAGAATTCCTGGATTATCCCTTGGAAACTTTCAGCCCTCTGTAAAAGGAGAGAAAAAAAAAGAAGAGTGATGCCTGGTTTGAAAAATGGACTTCTATCCAGAAGTATGAGGAGGATAAGAGCTAATAAATTGGCTGATAAGCAAATGTAGGTTAAAATTTGAGTTTGTATAGAATACCGTAGTCCTACTACAGTTTAACTTTAAACTTGGGAACTGCTAATTTTTTCTAGAAGCGTAGTAAGTCTCAGATGTAGATGAATATAATACAGGATCCATTTTAGAGAAATTATCATACTATTTAATGTATAGAATTTAAAAAAAAAAAAATCACATATTTACCTCTCAGATACAGTAAATAACCTTCACATACTCCTTTTTTCCCCTGAGGCTGACAAGGTCACCAGATGGGTCATAATGGAAACAGTATCTTCCACCTCTTTGTACCTGAGCAAATGACCTCCTTTCAAGATGAATTCTCCAGAAAGAAGATAATTGAATTACTGGAGTGCTTATCCACTTCAAAGGTTGTTCTTTATAGGAGGCATAATAACATTCTGATGCTTTGATCAAGAGAATCTATGAACTTGCTTACTCGATCACAAACTCTACTATTTGCCATGAAGAGATAACTAATCAATTACAGAACATACATCTGCTCTGAGTAACATTATTGATGAGTTGAGAGAAGGAATGCATAACTCAGAGTAAACCCCTTGGGAAAGCTGGCAGTGGCTGTGGACCAAGGAATTCAAATGAGACATAGGGTGGCCAGCCAAGAGGCAAGTTGCTAATGATTAAATGGGAGTACCTGCTGTGCCTGCATTTGAAATGGAACATGATAGTAAAAGGAAGGAACTTCTTTCCTTGCTCAAATCCGGTTAATAATATGGTCTGTCAGCACAAATCCTGCCACCCTTGCCCTTCCCAGAGCAAGCCTGGCCAGCCTCACAGCAGAACATGAATGTTTCTGCTGTACCAGACTAAGGAACTACAGGTCCATATACAAGGGCAGGGTATGCCATGCACAACCCTGTGTTTCCAAAGCTGTGTCATCTTTTCTCAGAGGGACAGGTTCTTCTAGACTTTTCTCAAAGACCTATGTGAAATGGGTGCATTGCTCCTTCATGACTCCAGGGCTGTCTCTGACACTAAATTTGATTGATGGCATGTTTGATTTTGTATGCCAATTTTTGTATTGTATTGTGGTATGAACCACACTGCTGTTGAAATCAACCTCAGTTTCCATCTATATAACTCCAATTGTTTGTAACGTTTGCAAGATACATGCATGTCTGTCTGTATCATCAGAAGGCTTCATACAAATACCATAAAGTGTCTGATAGATGTAATTTCTATATAACCTGCTTTAACTCCTTCCAAAAGCATGCTACATTTCTTATGTTGAAGGCATCGCAAGTAAGAAATTAAAACTAGCCTGAATATTTAAAAATCCAATATAATCATTCACATGACTAATAGTACTAGCCTGTAGTCACAACAAAATTCAACTGTAATAATTACATCCATGTGCTAAAGACTCTCACTATTGTACTATGTGAGCATCTCAGAGAATCTTTACAATTCAGGCATACAGGAAATATGTGTCATTAAATCTGAGCAATTAAAAACATCCTTGTTGAGTGCCTTGCACCTCTTGATTGAGTTACGCCCAGACACACAGGTGCCCTCTTTCCATTCATGAGTCATGTGATTCACAAGAAAAAGCATACCTATTTTTAAGCACAACCCCCCACCCCTACAAGTGCTTTTCTTCAAATTCTAAAATAGACTTGAGGCTAAAGTAGGAAAGAAGCTGAAGAGAAAGTTTTGAGAGCTTAAAAGTACTGAAATAAAGGGTTGCAAAGGAAGTCATCTTTGCAACCTTATCTAGTCTAAATAATTCAAAGATCCAAATGTTTGTCTGTTAAAAACTTCCTATTTTCCCATATACATTTAAAATGAAAGTGGCTTTCTTTTCCATTAAACTCAGTTGAATTAGGTAAAAATTTAAGATTAAATTTCATTACTTTGCCTTTGCTCAATACTTCAATGGCCAGTCATGAGCTGACTTTATCCATAGCAAACAGGACAAGGGCTGACTGGGAAGAGGTGAATGTAGCCCTTAGAATAAAATCTCCTCCCATTTTGGCCTCGAATCATAAGCATTCACAGAAGACAGAAAAATAAAATGTCTGAGGTCTGGCCAAAATTTTGCTGAATCACTCAGGTGATTATCTCAGCCAAATCTGAGAACCTCCTGCTGTGAAAGGCTATCAAATCTTTTGTGGACCATAGCCCACACAAAGCTTGGTTACAGCAGCTGAAATTCAGTGGCAATAATAACTGTCCACAGGTTTCTAAGCAATCCAGCAATGTATGTGCACCTCTTCTCACATTTTGAATCTATGTGGAGTTGTTTATTTTATTACCTTTTATTTCCAAGATGAAGGAACTCTGTAGTCCATGACCAGAATTAACAACATTAAAAGAAAAGGGGAAAAAGCACAAGTCATTTGAATTCAGTTTTTATGCAGCATGCCAAAATAGGCTGAAGTTAAAAGTGATAGCAGTGCACCGAATGAATTGTAAGATTTGTTTTTATCTTTCTTATTGAACAGATTCCTGCAGTTTACTTTTTTGAGCATCTTACAGCATCTTTGGATCAGCCAACAAAGAAATTCCTTTTGGACACAGCATGTGGTCAAATGAAGATTCTGTTCAAAGTTACATGAAATCAGAAATATTGGCTATATAACAGGTATTGTCTTTTTCTATACCTCTGTTCTTCATTGTCAGTAGTCGCCATAACTGAAGAGACACACTCACAAAGAAGTAAGAAATGTTCAAAGTGGGCAACAGATGCTTTATTAGAAGGCAAACCTTTCTCTTTTCTCTATTCATTTTATCCTAACACCAGCAGGTTTCCAAGGGGGAGAAAAAGCAGCTTTGAAGTGGGTTTTTTTTTCCTCCAACTGCTGTATTTTTTTAAAGAGGTCCTAATTTCAAATGCTTTAGTGAAGTCTGACTTAGTGCTCTTATGCTACAAAATATTTAATGCTTTAATAGTAGGATCACTACCAGTTCCCCTTTATATATGCATTTTCTTCTGATTATTAATTGGACAGACAAGTCCCAGTTATTGGTACTTGCAGAATTCTCCTCCTCCAAGACCTAAACAATCTTGGGTGGTAGGGAGCTGTGGGGGACCTTTGACCTGAGTAGCCTGGGAACAGTTCATGGGTTTGTTCCAGTGTCCTATATGAAAACAGTTTTAACCTCCACATGCATATGAAACTTGTGATGTTAACACCTTAAAAAGACTTACTACACTAGTGTGTACTCAGGCTAACCTCTTAATTGAAGTCAGTTGGAGTTTTGCTCAATCACTGAATACCAAATTGAACCCAAAGGAAAACAGCAGCCAGATACTAAGCTGGGGTAAACCAGCGTTGTTCCACAGAAATCCATCTGTATCCCACCTCAGCGTCCCAAGTGTCAATGTCACGTGGTCATGCAAACAGCATCCCTGGAGCCCTGTTTCACACACAGACCACATCACACTGTGTTGAAACATGGAGTTGTTCAGTGTAATTATAACATGGAAAAATAGCAGGAACAGCACATTCTTATATTCCATGTCAATGAACAGGGATGAATAGGCATAAACAGAGCTTAATGCCTATTTATGAGACTATGTAGGAGCCATGGGGGCTGGATATACATCAGCATTGTATATATTCTCTCCATGGAAGCATGCAAACTGCATTCAACATGAAAGTTTTGTTTATACCGGCAGAACTATCAAAGTAACAGTTGACTAACCAGGACCCAGAGACATTAAACAAGATGTTAATAAAAGACTGCAGTCAGCAGGGAGAATTACTAGAATATAATTTTGTGTAGCACATCCCATTTGATGCCACTCTAAAACTGCATTGTGAACGAACATTTTAATTAACTAACAGCCCGTCAAGTTATATTTTCTGTTCAATTGCTGATCAATAACTCAGCCTCAGACATTGCTCTCCACCTGAATAGTTTAACATGTTCAAGAGTGTAGAAACAGGAACAGAAATAGATTAGCTCTGGTTCTAAGGTTACTGGGCTCCTAGAGGGAGCCAGAAGCAATGAGAAACCACTCTGAGAAACCAGTGAGCTGTTTAACTTTCAAGGCGATTCAACTGATTCTGAAGTCTGACTTCTGCCTTTTCCATGAGCTCCTAACCTGCACCTCAGAAGGTAACCATCTGTTCAAAATCTCTTAGGCAACTCTCTTTTTAATTCCTTCTTTTCCATCTTCAGGGAAGTGAACAAAGCAACCCTCAGTATTTTTTTTTTAAATCTGTTTTAGGTAAGAGCACAGTTATCACAAGTTAGCTTTTGCTACATTATACTTAACATTCCTTCACCTTCCAAAAACACAACTCAGCAGAAGTTTTAACTAGAAAATTCTGCCTGCAGAAGAATTACCCAGCACTGGTAACCTTTAGAAATCTGCGCAATGGTAAGGCCCATCAAATCTGTGATTTCGTGTAAAATAATCACCTGATAAACTCTCAGACTATTTGCACTGTTCTGAGTCTTCTAGATTTAAGTAGAAGTGGGCACTGTAATACAACAATACCTGTCCTACACACAGTTGTTTTATTATCCAAAAGCTGAATTTCTTTTCAGCAAGGAAGCTGTAAGAGCGACAATTTTAAAATTACGACATATAAAACGTTGAATTAATATTTTCACCTATGGTCATTGTTACATTTTTCCAGGAATATATTCGTAACACTGAAGTATCCATCCCAGAGGAGCAGGATTTCTGTTTTATTCTGCTTATTGCTATTTATTCATAATTCATGTATTAAGCTTTGCACAAATATGTCAGAAGTAATACAACAACAACACAACTCTAATGGGTAGCATGAAAGTAAATTATTTATAAATGGGACCATACATCTGAAAATATGAATTAGATAAAACATCTATTAGATGAATTAGATGAAACATCTATTGAAAATATACATGTATTGAAAGGTATCTTTCTGAAGAAAGTGAATGAACTTATAAAATCAAAATCAGGAAAGCAGGATGACATGAGGAAACCAAAAATGGGGAGAAGGTCAAAAAAGATCAGGAGAGTACATTATGACAGAATAAAGCTATTGGGCAGATGAGCTGGATTAAATTAACTTGAAACACCAAGGCTCATTATAAAAGGTAAAAAGTGATAATTTACAAAGGGTAGAAGTGACCCAAATACGTGGAAATTGCAGACATTATCTTATAAAATAGGATAAAATTGTGGCTCCTGTCTAAATATGTAAATACAATCTAAGGTTCTGCTAAACACTTTGAGCCTCTTCGTATGGCTGGGGTTTGCTTAAGAGGGAGCACAAGGCAGCTGTCAAAAGAGGTGGCCTCTGCAGTCCCCAATTCCTGTCTTTCTGAAAATGAAGTTCTGTGTGCTTTCTAGTCCCTATGTTTCCAACATTTCAGCAAAATTTATTTAGAAAAGGTGTTTTAGAGCAGGTGATCATAACTAGGAAAAAAAAAAGTCCTTTTTTACTCCCCTGTCATGGGCAGGTTCAGAAACTACTTATCACAGTATCCAAAGCAAGCCTGACAAAATACAGTAGTAGCTGTTGTCAGATCAGCGGTCCCTGCTGCCACTACCCCAGATTGTAGCACAAACAAAAACTTTGGCAATCACTGATACAGTAAGTCAGAGTTGGGGGAGGAAAGAGGAGAATATAGTGTAAGGCGGTCATTAATGCAATGCACTGTGAAACATGGTGAAATTGCTTAACTGTTCCTTCTA